>NW_005434604.1:282277-345475 GCF_000315625.1 Guillardia theta CCMP2712 | reverse complement strand
GTCCTGTCCTCGTCCTGTTCCTCCCCCCCTCTCCCTCCCTCTCTCGCTCGTGCCTTCTCGTCATACCGACAGTTTGCGCTCTCCTGAGGTCCAGTAGGGAAATCTTTGACGGCGTACTCTCCTTCTTCTCTGCTAACAGCATGAGAATACAGACGGCCAGAGGAAATGAGGAGCGGCAGAGCTGGAAGGAGGAGGAGGGAGGAAGAGAAGAACGGAGAACGAGGAGGAGGGAGGGAGGAGGTGATGTTGGTGATGTTGGTGGAGCAGCTGGTGGAGGAGAAGACGAGGAGGAGAAGCGGAGGGAGGAGAGGGGGGCTGTGAAGGTGGAGGGCAGGCAAAGGGAAGCAGATCAAGGAGAGGATTTCACTGGGTTGAGAAGAAACTTTTGGAATGTCTGCGAACAAATCTTGTAGATCATTCCTGTTACAGCAGCATAAGCCAGGAATCTCCTCCTTCTGTCCTCCTTCTCCACCTCCTCCTCTCTCCCCCCTGCCCCCGCTCCTGCCTGCCCATTTTCTTTTCCCTGCTCATTCCTCACTCTCCCTTTCCTTCCCATTCCCTCCTCCTGCTCTATCTTACATGTCAAGGATGTCCGGAGGAGGAGGCCCAAGCTCTTCCCAGATCGTCTTTCTGATCTTCCCCGCTGGCAGCTTCTTCCAGTGCAGCACCTGCGGAGTTGCTTTACCTCCCGTGCTTGCCGTCAACCTTCTGCTCCTGCTCCTGCTCCTGCTCCTCCTCTCTCCTTCTATTCTTCTTTGTCTACGTCCTCGTCCTGGTCTCAATCATCTCACCTTCAACTTCACAGTTTTTGCTTCTCCTTTGCTAGTTGCCTTTCCCCCTCCAGGAGCTGGTGGTGGTGGAGGAGGACCTAACCCTAGAGGAGGAGGAGGAGGAGGAGGAGGTCCCGAACCAAGAGGCAAGGGAGGAGGAGGAGGAGGAGGAGGAAGAGCCTTGTCTTGTGATAGAGGAAGTGGCGGCGGCGGAGGTGGCGGGGGTGGGGATACAAGAGGAGGCAGGAGAGGAGGAGGAGGGGGAGGAGGAGGAGGTGGTGGCGGTGGCGGCGGCGGAGGAGGAGGAGGCCCAAGGGAAGATGGTGGGAGTAATGCAACATCGACAAGGGACGGCTGTTGTTTTGTTTCTGCCCGCTCCTCCTGATCTGAAAAAGAAGATCAATCCCCAGGAGCAGAGATTTGAGGTGACAAAGAAGTGCGGAAGAAGGAGGCGGAGGAAAGGTTGGTCGCAGTGGAAGGTGAACAGCAGAAGCGGCCGCAGTAGCAGGAAAAGTAACAGCGGGTGCAGGTGTCAGAAAAGTGGGAGGAAGAGGAGACTAGAAAGAGATGATGATGATGATGATGATGATGATGATGATGATGATGATGATGATGATGATGATGATGATGATGATGATGTGAACAAGGAGAAGGAGAAGCAGGAGGAGGAGGAAGAGGAAGTGGAAGAGGAAGAGGAAGAGGAGGAGGAGGAGGGTTTTTCACCTCCAAGTATCTCACGTCGTCCCTCATCCGATCGTTCAGCCCCTTCCTTCTCAGCTTTCTGCGTAAGAAACTCCAGTCCCCTCCTGTTGAAAGGGAAACTGAGGAGCTGAAATCAAATTTCTCCTGCTCCCACCCAGCCTCCTCGAGCAAGGAAGGCAATTTGATCCTCGCTTCCTCCTCGACCACAGCAAGGTGTTTCTGTTCGCTCCTCAGCTCCAGCCCTTCACTGCCCTCCCTCTCACCTCCAGCAGATCCTCCGGCATCGCCATGAGATGCAGCAGAAACTTCTGAAGGTTCGAAGCTGCTCCTGCTCCTGCTCCTTCTCCTCCCCCTCCTCCTACACGTGCATGCAAGAGGGCAGCAAGGGACTCCACATCTTTGACCCTCTTGCAGGCATCTCTGTCCATCTGAAAAGAAGAGGAAACGAATGGGGGCGGAGGAGGAGGCAGGAAGAGGCGAAGACGGCAATCATCACATGGAATCATTCAGCTTGTCGCCTCACCTTGTCAGCTTCTTCATACTCATCGAGTCCTCGGAGCAACATCTCCGTATCACAACTTATTGCTTCTTTCTGCCATCATACCAACACTTGTCAAGAACTTCGCTAACGTCCTTCCAGCCTTACCTCCATGTCTGCCGCGGCTCGCAACGCTGCGCAGACTTGAACCATACCAGCACGTTCAAGCTCACAGCGAATCTGCCAAATTTGAGGGGAGGACGAACAAGTGAGGAGGTCGAAGTGAGAGAGAAGAGTGTGGGGGAAGGAGAGAGAGCGAGAGGGAGAACGGGAGAGAAGGGGAGGGAGAGACAGAAAAACTCACTCGGTATCGACTCGCCAGGGCAGGAGGGGAGGAGGCGAGGTGATGGATGACAGCCAGGTGCTTCACTTTGAGCTCCCACGCCTCCTCCTCCCTCAGTCTCCTCACGAGCTCGCTCGCATATCCTCTCCTGCGCTTTTGACGCGCCTCCTCCTCCAGCTGCTGGAGCACCTGAGACGAAGACCTGGCCAGGGAGGAGGGCAGTACGAGACGGGAAGAGGAGGAGAAAAGTGAGAGACGGGAGGAGAAAAGCAGTCAGAGATGAGGTCGTTGGCGGGGAGGAGGAGCTTCACGTACGTCTTGTCCTCCTGCAGGATCGTAGCAGCGATAGCAGAGAGTGCAGCCGAGCGAACGTTGGGAAGTCTGTTTGACAAGCACATCACAAGGATCGATCATGGAGCAAGCATCTGTTCTCACCTCCTCTCCACACATCGTACCATCCCCTTGACCACCTGCTCTCCTCGGACAGTCTCGCTTCCTCCTTTCTTGTCTCTCTTGAGTTGCATGAGGACTTGGAAGCACCGCAGCGCATGCTCGAGCACACGGTCGCTGCCATCTTGCTCCTCTTCCTCCTCCATCCCTCTTTCCAGCAAGCGCTCAAGGGCATTCCACCCTCCTGCTTCATCGAAGGCTCTCAACCAGCCCGTCTCCCTCCTCTCCATCGCTGCTCTCACCAGCATCTGCATCGTCAGCATCCGTCAGTCCTCCCTCCTTCTCCTCGCTCTCCCCACCAGATTTTTCTCCGTCGGTTCAGCCCGGATCAGGAGGGCTGCAGCTTGTGGAGTGATTTCCTGCGAAACTATCAGGCGCAATGTACAACACCTTCTTTGGGTATGCTCACCGGGTTTCTCTCTTCGATCTCACCAAACACCAAGTCCTCGTACTTGGGAAAAAGTACTGAGTCGTTCGCTCCTAATCTGTCCTCTCCCTCTCCCTCTGCTGAATCTGAATCCGTTTCCTCCTCCTCTTCCTCATCGTCGTCGTCGTCTCCGTCCTCCTCCTCCTCCTCGTCTCTGCCCAGAACGTCCTTGCAATCATCCCAATCTTCCTCAGGATCTTCTCCCATCGGCGATTTCTTAGGAGCCAGCACAAGAGATCCCAACATGATCGCTCGCCGAATCTCTTCGATCCCATCGATGCACACCTGCACAACTCCATCACAACCCAGCCATGGCTCTCATCCTCCCCCCCCTCCTCTTCCTCGTCCTCGTCCTTCTCACCTGGATCACCTTGACCCACTCTTGCAGGTCCTTGCCGGTCTCACACTGGAAGAAGAAACTTTTGTTTCCCTGCGCCCAAAGCCCCTGCGCCCAGCTTAGACCCGTTGAACAGAGGAGGAGAGAGGAGGAGGAGGTGGTGGAGGTGGAGGTGGAGCAGCAGCAGGGTGTTGATGAAACGAATGAGAGGCGGGCAAGGTGAGAAGTGGCTGAGGCTGACCAGGCAATTTTTAGTGTAGTAAGGCGGGTCGGAGTCGGAGAGGACTTTGACAACTGACACGCTCGAGAGGTCAATGATGCCGCTGGATTGCGACGTCATGGCAAGGGCCAGAGACGTGGCAAGTGTTTCACTGGCTGAACTTACCGAGGCTCGTCGACCAGCGTGTATTTCTTTTCCGTCTTGTAGTAGAAGATGGAACTGTATCTGTACCATGCTTGTCAAAACTTGTCAAAGTTCGTGAATGAGCATACCTGACGATGTAATAACGTCGCTGCCACATGCGGAAGCTCTTGCCTTTCTTCCAGAGATATCCCTCCTGCAATCCTCTTCAGTATCCTCCTCGTCCTCCTCCTCTCCTCCTCCGTCACCTTGGCTGCTGTTGGACGGACGGCATCAGCTGATGGAAGGGCTCGCAGCGCAGACAGCCATAGCTCCTGGAGAACACAACAGTCATCCAGCCCAGCTGCAGTCCACCACATGCAGGTGAGGAACCTGCACGGCAGGGCCGAGGGCAGCAAAGATTTGAGGCTTCGTGTGCTCGACGAGGAAGTGAACGACGCTGGCCATGGAGATTTCTTCCTTGAGAGCAGAGGAGGAGTCTGCCCCCTTCCCTCTCGCTGCCTTCGGCCCCCCACCCTCCTCAGGCCAATCCTTGCGGTCAGCCTTGAGAATGCGCCTGAGGGCCTTCAATCTCATTTCGGTCTCTTTCTTCGCTCCTCCCTCTCCTTCCGCTCCTTCTCCTCCCCTTCGTTCCTCCTCACTCACCTCAACCTGCTGCACAAGTCCATCTCTGCCGTCCTTGAGCCCTGAAGGGTCTCGATCAACACCTGCCATACTCGTCAGCTCGTTCTCAGGGTCCTTCCCAGCCCCCTCACCCGCCGGAGGGAGGAGGGTCCCAGCTGCAGCATGTGCTCATGGTCGGTCTCCTCGGAGTCGCTGGGCCCTGCTTGCTGCTCGGGAGGTTTCAAGGCGTTTGCTGGGCTTTCTGTGCGCTCTCTACCCTTGGACCCTTCAGCTGCCTTCTTCCCTCGTTTTCCTTCTGACTTTGGCCTCTCAACATGTGCAGAAGTTTGCGCCTCCTGATTGCTCGCCTCTGAATCATCTCTGCTGGGCGTGCAAGACTCTGGAGTATCTAGGGAGGAGAACGAAGGAAGATCGGCGGAGACTTTCGGAGCTAGTCTCGAACGTTCTTGCTGTCCAAGGAAGATGGTAGTGGTTTTCCCTCCCTTCATGACGCAGATGGTGACGTGGCCTTTGCTCTTTCCTTCCTCGATCATCTGAAACATCAAGCTTTATCCTCATAAAAGACGAACTAGCAACCTCACCTCGTCGATCTGGGCCCGGTCAGCCGTTCGCACGTCTAGACTTTCAAGCTGGACCACAACATCCCCCCACGAGAAGGGGAACTGAAGGCATCGGAATGAGCGTCACACCAGAAGCTCTCAAGTCTGACCGGATGGAGTTCGGCAATACTCTGAGGGTCGATGGTACGGATCTGGCCCACCAACATTCAGGCGAATCAAACAAGGCCCAATCAACGGCCTTCACCTCCAATCCCTTCTCCGATCGCTGCAGACGCAACCCAAAGATCTTGAGCACTCGTCAACAGACTCTCTCGCCTGTTCCTCGTGCCCTATCTGCTGGTACCTTCCAGGTGTCGTTGGCTCGCGGAGACTTCCTTCCCTTGGGACCTTGAGCAGTCTCCGAACCTTTCTGCTTCCGTTCCCTTCGGAGGGGAGTTGGGCCTTCAGCAATCTTCTGATGACAGACCGTCCCAGTCAGTCCGGCCGAGCGTGTTGCTCTGTCAGCAGAGGATACCTGCTTCCTAACTTCCGGTGACTCCATGCCTGCTTCCTCGACACTGTGACCACTGAGGCTCAATCGGAATGTTTGCGGGAAGTCCCCGAAGCGAATGAGGTCTCCGTCTTGGAGGACAACGTTTGCTTTCTTTGCGATCTGTGAAGGTGACATCATCACACCAATAAAACAAGACGCAAGACGTCGACACCTCTTTCCCATTGACGAATGTCCCGTTCGAAGACATGTCGTACAGGAAGATCTGCAGGCAAAGATAAGGTTCTGTCGACCCACATCATGTTTCGTACTTGCTCTTTCTGATGGAAGATCCATGCATGTCGACGGGAAACTGAATGGTGTCAACATCAGGGCAAAGAGTCACAACATGCACAGTCGTATACCAGTGACGTGATCTAATAGGATGTTGTTACCCCCATCATGCCGCCCTACCAAGTACTTTTTGGCCTGGGGACATTTGAGATAGGCAGCAAGTTCAGCGAGGAGCATGACACCTTTCCCACTCGGATAACATGAGACGAGCTGTTCTCTGCTAAAAGGTTTCAGACTCTGCCCAGATGTTGGATACCAGGATCAACGGACCGGAAACAAGGCAAGCATCTGTTGATGGCAGTCAGCTCACCATCAGCAGATCGCAACAAGGCACAATCACAGACCTGTCAGGACTGGCTCTGTGGCTCCTGCTGGAATTTCCGCATCATTCTTGTCTGAGCTCTGCATTCCAGTCACGTCTACCTCAGGACGAACAACTTCACCATAATCATTGTCGTTCCTATGGATCATACGCTTGCCTATGACGAATCTTGCTTCGGTTCCCCCTGCCGCATCTGAGCTCAGCAGTTCTCCTCCTGCAGCTCCTCCTGCAGCTCCTCCTGCACCCTCCAGCCATTGCGAGCCGCCAGTTGTCGAGCTCTATCCCGACATGGAGTAGGTGGACAAGTCGCAGCAAAGGACCGATTTCAACTTAACCGGGCCGGGCCCGGAAGCCTCACCTACAGACTCCCGGACGGTCCGATCCCCGGGCCCGGCCGTCTCTGACACCCGGGCCCGCCGCGCGCGGTACGGCCCGCCGGGCCGGCCGGCGAACTGCGGGCCGTTTCACGCCGACTCACACAAAAGTAAGAACCCGGATAAGTTCTTGGAGTCGGTGAAAAGTTCAGAGTAATGTGTCTTACCGGTGAACTAACTTCTCACTGAGCCTCGAAGATGTCGGACCGAGAATTCGGATGTTCAACGGCGTCCGATTACTAGGTGGGTACTTACTACCGGGGGATCGACGAGGGCCTGGAGGCCAATGAGGCAGGGAACAGTGAGAGGGCCCGGGCCGCTTAGGGAACTTCGGACTCCGGAAAGTCGGGGCGGGGCCCCCGAAAGACGGTTTCTTTCATCATCAGTGGAAGTGTTGGAACTCAGCAGGTTGTAAAGCTGTACAGCGTTGAGAACTACCGTTGAAGCTCGGTGTGCTGAGGATCGCAGGTGTACTGAGAGTCAGTGCCAGTGGTGGAACTTGGGGTAAACTGATCATAGTAGAATCTGGCCCGGCCAGCGACGCCCGGGATCGCTCGCCTCGGTGAACAAGGAAACGGCAGCGCTGGACTGTGGTCTCCGAGTCGGCCTCGCCGCAAGACGTCTCAGGAATTTCAAATTACTTTGAATAAAGTCAGAAAGTAGGAAACTGCGACGGGAAACCCCCCTAATAAAAAAGACTCGATATCCTCTGTGAGCTAAGAAACATCACGGTGATCAGGGGTAGTTACGGTCAAAGGGGGGGTTCCGCCACCGCCCCTACACACTACTAGCACCCCACATTCTGCTGGTTGCCGCGACCATGCAGTGGAACTGTCCGAACTGCCAGGCAAGGGAGAAGCTGTGACACAATGCTTGCTTCAGAACTTGTGACGTGAGATGTTTCAGATAATCGTCGATCTGGGCACCTCTGACAAGACGAAGTGCGTAAGTTTGCCGACTTCTTGTTTTGTTGTACCCTGAAGTACCTGACTGTTTGTTTTGTTTCACGATGATTTGTAATTGTTCTTTCTTGAAAGGCGGTGAGAATCAGTGCATGAAAACGATTGGCTGACATGCATTTTGCGATCCTCATCGCTTGTTGCCCGGATGGATGGAATGTGGCGGGATAGTCGGTAAGGAACGATTATGAATGATGTGCTCGAATGGCTGACATTTGGTTTTGCCTTTTTCTCGCTTGTTTCTCGGATGTACGGAACGTTACTGGATAGTATGTAAGTAACGATTATGAATGATGCGCCCAGGGAACGATTGGCTGACATATGCCTTGCAATTCTTTTTGCCCGGGTGGACTGTTGATGGGGCTGGATAGTACGTGAGTAACGATTATGAAAGATGCGCTCAGGGAACGATTAGACTGACAATTTCATTTTTTTTCTTGCTCGGATGGATGGAACTTGGGCCTGATAGCGAGTAAGTATCATATGAAATGATGCGGGCAGGGAACGATTGGACTTTGATAAATTATCTAGACCTTCGTTCGGGATGACAATGGCACCTGCAAGTGGTGTGCAGAAACGGAGGAAGATCACAGGGGCGATAAGAAGGTTTGCCCGGTGAAGCCCATCATTCCCTTAAGAAAGAAATAATTTGACTGACTTGCACTTTGTAATGACTGTTGTTTCTGCTGGATGGATGAAACTTGGGCTGATAGCGAGTATGTATCATATGCTATGATGCGGTCAGGGAACGATTGGATTGTAATTCTACAACAGGCAAGTTTCCAAGCTGGAGCCGAAGGAAAGTGCAAGATCTGCTCCATGCTTGAAAAGGATCATCATGGATCTTCCAAGTCCTGCTATGTAAGCAGCCTTTTGCTCAGGGAACGATTGGACTTTGATAAATTATCTAGACCTTCGTTCGGGATGACAATGGCACCTGCAAGTGGTGTGCAGAAACGGAGGAAGATCACAGGGGCGATAAGAAGGTTTGCCCGGTGAAGCCCATCATTCCCTTAAGAAAGAAATAATTTGACTGACTTGCACTTTGTAATGACTGTTGTTTCTGCTGGATGGATGAAACTTGGGCTGATAGCGAGTATGTATCATATGCTATGATGCGGTCAGGGAACGATTGGCTGACATAAACCTTGCAATTCTCATTTTTCCCTTGCTTGGATGGACGGGATTGGTCTGCATAGGGAGTAAGTATCACATGCAATAATGCGGTCAGGGAACGATTGGCTCATATGGTTTTGTGTTTTTGTCGTTGTTTTCACCTGACGGACTGCTCGTGGGGCGAGATAGCCAGTAAGTAACGAGTTTGACTGATGCACTCAGGGAACAGTTGGCTGACGTGTGTTCTGCAATTCTCATCGCTTGTTGCCCGGATGGATGGAATGTGGCGGTATAGAATGTAAGTGACGAGGATGATGACTGATGCGCTCAAGGAACGATTGGCTGACATGTACTTGCAAACTCTATTCTTTCTCCTTGGATGGATGAAATGTGGGCCTGATAGGGAGTAAGTATCATATGCTATGACGGAGTCGGGGAACGATTGGCTGACATGCATTTGTGTTTTATTCGGGTTTTTATCGATGGACTGTTGATGGGTCTGGATAGCCGGTATCACTTTCCTGATGCGCCCAGGGAACGATTGGCTGACATAAACCTTGCAATTCTTTTTGCCCGGGTGGACTGTTGATGGGGCTGGATAGTACGTGAGTAACGATTATGAAAGATGCGCTCAGGGAACGATTAGACTGACAATTTCATTTTTTTTCTTGCTCGGATGGATGGAACTTGGGCCTGATAGCGAGTAAGTATCATATGAAATGATGCGGGCAGTGAACGATTTGGGTGACATTTGTTTTACAAATCCTATATTTTCATGGCTTGGATGGATGGAATCCGTCTCCATAGAAAGTAAGTAACACATGCAATGATGCACTCAGAGAACGATTTGCTGACATTTGGTTTGCGTATTTATCGGTGATTGCTCGGATGGACTGTTGATGGGGCTGGATAGTATGTAAGTAACGATGATGAAAGATGCGCTCAGGTGACGAGAGGGACTGACATATGGTTTTGCGTTTTTTCGTTTTGGCATCGGCTGGGATGTGAATGGGACTGGATAGATGGTAAGTAACAATCTTGAAAGATGCGGTCAGGAAACGATTGGACTGACATGGTATTGTGATTTTGTACGGTTAATGCCCGGATGGACTGTCGATGGGACTGGATAGGATGTAAGTGACGATTGTGAATGCTGCGCTCAGGGAACGATTGGCTGACATGCATTTGGCATATTTCATCGTTTGTTGCTCGGATTGTACTCTCGATGGGGCTGGAAAGGATGTAAGTGACGAATATGCACGCTAAGAGGACGATTGGCTGACATTTCATTGTGCAAATCCTTATGTTTCTGCTTGAATGGTTTGGGATAGTGTGTGAGTACCGAATGCAATTGATGCGGCACAGAGGTTGTGGGGACTAACATTCCTTTTTCCTCCTTTTTCGTATGGCTGTGACTCACATCGTCAGTGCTGTGTAAGAATTGCCGTTGTACTTTCTTTGAAGCCCTCCTAATTTTGTGTTGTTGTACATTGCTGGTGAAAACAACCATGGCAGAATGTAAGTTGAGCAGATCGAGAGAGATAGACCTGTCGCTGAATGTGATGATTGACTTCGGCGTTCAGTGCGGCAGGTCCAAAGGATGGGAGAATTACAATGAGGTGCTTCTTTGTGCCTGTGATGAGACTTGACAGATGGTGTGCGTAGCGCGGATGCAGCCATTGCAAGCAACGCTTCAAACAGGAAAACCAGGCGGCACAAGCCAAGAAGGAGCGGAAAAAGAGGACAAGGGAGGAGCGGGTGTGAGAGAGTACACCACGTTGAGGTTATTCAGACGGTACCCAGCCAAGTGCTCTGACTTTACAACTGTAGGATATGCTGTGTGTTTCTTATGCACATTACTGTGACAGAGTAGTAAGATTGTGACACGTATTCAAGGAATAAGTGTTGAAGGAATAAGTGGATGAAGTGCAAGAAAGCATTTATAAACTCTCACAACAACAACACAGAGAACAGCTTGACGATGGGACTTTGAGTTGAGACAGTTACTCTGTTTCATACATAACTGTCTGTCTTCTGACACCCTTCCTCGAAGACATCGTTGATTGGGTTGACAGATTTGACGTCGAAAGCTGAGAATGACAACTGATGATATATCGATGTTGATGCTTGTATCCTCATGAAGATTCATGAATGTCAGATTGTCCAGTTCCGAGTTCCTTTTCGTGAATAAAATATTTGCTCCGATCCCTTCCGATGATGACAATGATGTACTGCAATTGCCTCGTCAAAGCAAAGTTGAATCAGAAGTTACCAATGATATGATGCTGCCCTTCTTGAATTTGAACCTCCTCATAGCTTCTTGACATCTTTCGACGCAAGAGATCTGCTGATGGAGTCGCTCAAATCTTGATGCCACGCTGATCTTCTACTTCTTCCCCCGAAGGTGTCAAGAAGAGCCGGTCAGAAGAAATGCAAGCGCGCTGGGGTTGTGCAGCTTGATCACGGAGGCGTCCAAAAGATACACGAAAATGGATCGTCGTAAGCAGATCCGAAAATGAAATATTTCAATGACGCTTGTTTGAACTTCCTTCACGTAATGGAAGGGCATATTGAAATGTTTTGATCGTGTCTGATGAGACGATCCTTGAGAAAATTGAATGACAGCTGTGTTGTCCACAAAGACTCGAGCTGGAGTTAATGATGGAATCTGCAGCTCTGAAAGAAGATTGTGCAAATAAATGATATCATACGTTGCCATCGATAAAGAGTAGAGCTCTGCTTCCATGGAAAATGCCTTACAGTGTGGTACAGATAATTGATGTTTCACTGATCCTCAATCGATTGCATCTGGTACAACCTGTCGTTCCTTCTCCAGCGGACATAGTGAATGGTCTCCAAACCAGCAGCTGTTGTACAGTATAAGTGTTGTGCTCTATGCTAGCCTTAAGACCGAAAGTAAAAAGATTATGGCGAAAGCAACATACTATATGATGGTGGTACGGTATTATTCTAATTCTAAATGGTCACATCAAGACAGAGTCAAACGTATTGAGAAATTGCAGCAAGCATCGCCGCGGCGGTGGAGGGCTGGGAGAGTAGATGAGATGCAAGTGATTGATACGGTGTGAGATGTCATTGCTCTTGCAGAGAGCTCTACCGTCATTGCTTTCCTTGCTACGGTTTCTGCCTCGACGTTTTATGTCTCATCACGATCTCGCTGTTAGGCATTGTTTGAAAGACATTCTCGCAAGGTTGCCAGGTCGACATCAGTAAAGAAAACTTTGGATCTGTATGATGATACCTCGAATGCATGACGAGCGCAATGCATTCTACGGCTTCAGATCTTGCAATTCTGGACATATAGACTTAGATTGATTGCCGTCTACCTGTGAGTTTGTTGATAATGGTAGAATGAATTCTTGAGCTCACGATCGATGTTGATGGAATGCTTTGTATGATTCGCCCCCTTTCTGCATGAAAGCACACTGATGCTCATGCTTGACAAAGGCTGGTCACATGTCTGATTGCTTGCAGCACACTCATCAAATAATTCATCTCTCCATGTGGAGGTGTTCCCATTCAGGTTCACACCAATGGATGTGCAAAGAGCATGGCAAGAAAACGATGCTAATCAGAAGGGGAAGGTGCCGACCTGGTGGGATCAGAGGAGAAGCAGGGCATAAGGCTGGCGATGCATTCCAATATCAAGTACAGCTGTGGCCGCGTCCCGTGCTAGATAAGCTGAAATTGTCGATCTCATATAGAGAACAATTATGTTGAGATTTGAAGGTATTCTGAATAAGACTCTGCCTGGCAGCACACGTATAACGTACCTGAGCCGGGGACTTAGGTTGGCTGCAGTGGGGAATGCCATGCCGTCTGTGGCGCTGCTCGTCAGCTCTGTCAGGTATGAGACCGCTGGAGACCAGCAAGCACGTCGATCGGAAAGTATATGAAACGCGGCAGGAGATTAATGAAATCATGAACCAATGAAAATGGACATTTTAGGAGGCTCGTTGAACAATCTTTGGCGTCTGTCAACCACGAATTTTTTTTCGTGAAACAATGTTTCAAAAAGAGTTGTTCATTCACCAAGGTTTCATTTGTCAACTGAGGCGCACGGAAGCGTTCCGACGGGGCTTGTGACATGCACAAGAGCAAACGTGAAAGGCAATGAATTGAATGAGACCCGAACTTACGAACACAACATCTTCGTCATGGCATTAGACGAGTCCCAGGGCACTCATCCTATTTGTTGTGGTACGGTCCAATGCAATCATATCTGTAACATTGGAAGTACGGTCGCGGAAACTTGTTTCTCTCCCCAGCTCGAACCATGGCGTCTAGCATTCCTCTCTCCCCTCCCTCCCTCCCTCCCCTCCCTCCCCTCCCTACCTGGTTCCCCTGACTCCCTGCCTGTCTCTAACCCTGCCACCCTCGCCATCCCTACCATATATTCATTATGTTCATCACATATGCATGAGCATATCATAATTCGTTTGGTTGAATACTGACAAAACAAGCATCAACCTCATCCCGCCATCGCGCTACTCCGAGAAATTCTTTCAAAAATAGAAAAGTTGTCCATGAGGAAACTTGAGTAAACTTTTACTTGGGACCGCCCGTTGCTCCCGGCGAGCGACGGAATGTCGGGCAGGAGGGAGGAGGTGGCATGCTCGAGCGTGGAGGAGGTGGTGGAGGGCGGGAGAGGGATTGGATATCCCATCCTCCTACGGGGAAGAGGGGGCAGAGATGCAGGTCGAGTCATCGATGACTGGAGAAGTGCCGCGTCGGAGGAGGAGGCCAGAAGCATCGCCAAGTTCATGTTCGCACAACACAAGTTGCTGCTGCCTGTCCGCAAGAAGAGGCTCGAGATGATGATGAAACGACAAGCGCAGAAGAAGCTGAGCGAGTACGAGCTGCATGAAGTGAGAGATGAGATCAAAAGTCTCTCTCTTGCCATTGAAAGTCTCAAGATCTTCGTTTCTTCAAGCAGCATGAAAGCCAAGGCGATTCGAGAATATCGCGGAAGCAGTCTGTGGGATCCGAATCTCTGCCAGTCTTACATGCCATGCGACAATGCGACTTTGCTGCTCCGAGCGGCCTACACTGCTGACTCGGAATCCATCTCCAACTTCCCGGTCGCGGTGGAGCTATGGCAGGACCACCTGGAGCGGCAGGAGCAGCCGAGGAAGCTTGCTCCTCTGATCGAGAGGGTCGAGTACGACCTGATGGAGCTGAGAGGAGTAGAAAGCAAGGAAGAGATTCAGCAGCTTAAGATCGCAAGGCTAGAAAGCGAACTAGAAACGCTCAAGAGGGAACAGGAGGTACTTGAAGCCGACTCAGCGCTATCAGTGAGAGAGATTGAAGGTTGAAGCATGCCTCCCGCTGATCTCTAACTTGATCTCACTGCTTCCCAACAGATATGAAGCAGAAACAATTCAAATTCCCTCGACAAGACGTGGAAGAGGATTTAGATATCGACAGAAAGCTGCAGGAGATCGAGGACGATCAGACCTTGTCCCAAGGACGAAAGCGCGTCGCCAAGGCAAAACTCCTGCAAGAAAAGTCAGACCATGAAGACAAACAGAGGCATCCGGCTTCAAGACAGACAAGCTCGCTGATCAATGAGTGGAACAATCAATACCTGAGGTGGATGCCTGTACAACTGAGCGCTTCTACGGGAGATGCTTCCAGCTTCTCTCGCCTGCTGGACCTCGGAGCTTACATTGCAACCGATGAGCTTCTGAGGAAGAAGCAGCTGAAAGAGGAGAACATCGGGAAGCTCTGCCGTGAGAACCAGATCTCTGAATCGAGAATAAGGTCGTTGCAATCGGACATTGCTGCAGTCCAGGAACAGATAGACAAAAATGAAAGGTCGATAGCATCTCCCAACCTCTCTCCGGCAGAATTCAGCCAACTCCAGTCTGAGCTCAGAATAGGCCGGGAAAGGCTCTTGTCCTTGCAAAGAGGTGCGTCTGGTGGGAGCCCCGCCCCGGGACTTTGACGTGCTTGTGCAGATCTTGCGAGCATCCAGGAATCAGTTGAAGAGAAGGCAAACGAGGTGAACAAGGAGCAAGTGAAAGTTCATGTGATCTCAAGATGTTTGGGTCACCTCATCTCTTGTTCTTGATTCTGGTGGAATGAGATTGTTCCAGGCGATCATTTCTCCGTGTCTGCTCTTCATGTTGCTTGTCAGTATGGTCACGAGGGGATAGTAGAAGAGATTTTACAGGCACGTCAGTGACTGTCTGAGATGAGCTGACATGAATGAAACAGCGAGGAGGCACTGTTGATATCAGCGATTTGAGGGGCCAGACCCCACTTCATTGTAAATTCATCCTTTGATTTCTCCGCTGAAGTTGTTATCAGATGCTTCTGCCTACGGCAATTACGCATGCATCAATGTCTTCTCTCGGTATCTGAGCGAAGGTTTTCAATCTGCTATTTCTCTGTCTCTTCTGAACAAGAACAAGACAAAATCAGGAAGTTGTGCTCCATGCACGACAAGTACAATCAGGTGATGTTCCAACATGTCAGCCGAGTGAATGATGTAGCGCTCATCTCAGCGCTTTATGGACTACGCGAATGACCCGCGCTGTCGAGCTGCAATCTCACGTTTACTCGCGGTAGTTCTCCCGACAGTTTCCTCCCTTCCCATTGACACAAGAGCAGAAGGTGGGGGAAGGTAACGGTGGAGCTAGTGGGCATTCTCAGGTTTGCCGCACCGGCTCGCTTGCTGCTCTGATCTCCCTCAGGATCCTTCAAGCTGGAGTCAAGCCCCCAGCAGAGCGGTAAAGCAGCATGTAACTCTTGAAAGCCCATCTAACCCTCCGACAGTCTTTCTCTCATGCCACCACACCTGGAGCGTTTTCAACTTAGAGGTGCTCGAGGAGTTGTACTGAAAGCTTTATTCCATTATCTCTGCTCTCTTGCGTGGTCCCATCTGAGGGCTGGCCAAGTGCTGAGAGCTTTCGCTTTCATCCAGCACTTCTCCTAGTGTACATGGTTGGCCGGAGCTGCCGAGTGCTGCGCTGAGGCTCACGCGCCGTCGGGTTTCAGCAGTCCAGCCTGGAGCTGAGAGAGAGTCATGGTCCCGAAGGGGGAGGCCTCAGGAGTCAGTCCGGATGAGATGGATGCCTCGGGCCCGCTGCCTGAGGGTAACAAGGAGCTGAACAAGGAGATGCCAAGTGGCGTCTCTGGTGGCAGACAATTGTTCGTCGGCGAGTCGAAGATTCCCTTGCTGGTCTCCTCGCCTTTCAGCGGGTTGATTTGGTTGGATGCGCCTCCAGAGACGTTACCGCTGGTGTTGTTGCTGCTCGAACCTTGCGTGCCTTGTTGGTTCTCGTTCTCCTGACTCTCGTTTCCTTCATCCGGGGAAGATGAGCCTTCCTTTTCCTTGCCTCCCGACCAGTAGGTCTTGATGGAGCTTGGCGTGATGTCATGGATGGAGTTGCGGCGCTTCTCCTTCTTCTTAGCAGCATTTTGTTGTCTGACAAAGTACTTCTGGGCATGACTAGCGACTTGGGTGGGAGTCCTAGTGACGACGCAATGCTTTGATATGTTCCGCCAATCTCCCTTCCCAAATCTTTCCAATCCTTCCAAGAAACGTCTATGTTCTTCTTCGGTCCAAGACAGCCCATGAGTCTCAAGTTTTCCCTTTTCTTTTCCAGACTTCTTCCCTGTAGCCTGGTCAATCGGACTTGAGGAAGATTGACCCGCTCCACGAGCTCTAAGCAGATTTTGCAGCCACGTGTAGTAGCTCTGAACATCATCGGCACTCTTGTTTGGTAACAGAGAGGCAATCCGCATCCAACTGCACATGTGTCAAAACTTGCGGGGAGAGCAACGAAGCTAACCGGTCGTCATCATTGGGATCTATCTCTGATATCTTGTCTTCGAAAATACGAGCTTCTTCAGGTGTCCAGACCACACCCTGACCATGAGTTCAGGGCGTGAAAGCAAACATTCGAGGGGAGCTACGACCTGTGGCTTGGATTGCGTAGGATCGTTGGAACTCGAAGACAGCTCGCCTCCAAATGGAACAATGAAGGAGGACGACATGTATGGTTGCATAGCTTGGCTAGACATGTTTTGATCTGACGAAAGAACGTTCTCTGTTGGAATCCTTCGCTCTCTCTCGAGCTTGAGAAAGTATTGCTGAGCATGAACCTTGTAAAGCAGTCACGCGAAAGCTCAGACAGCATTGATCGACTTGTCACCTTGACCTCGTTCTCACTCTTCCCCACTTCCTTGGCAATCTTTTCCCATTCGTTCCCGTTGATGTTTGAGTCCAACTCGTCGAGTGCTCTCAAGAACTTCATGTGTTCCTGCACATTTTCAGACTACCAACACAACCATAGCAAAGACGAAGTTTACACCTCACGGGTAAACTTCGTTCCGTTTGACATGTCTGGAGGGAGTGATCCTCCGCCAGGATCACGTCCTGACGGTGACTGCCACTATTCATGAGCACACGCCATCGATTTTCATTTGATGGACATACTTGCAGGAGAAACGGAAAATTTCCATGCATTCCGCCCGAGACAGAGGGAGAAAACTAATCAACAATGTCAGAACGGCTTCTTCATATTGAGTTCCCTGGTTCACTCCTTACTTGAGAAGGCGGGAAGGTGGGAGGAAAACCAGAATTCTGAAAGCTGCATTAAGCGTCAGCATGCCAGCAGTCAAAACCAGTTTTTAAGAGCAGCAACTGGAAAACTTCAAGCTGAAGGAGAATATTGAATGGAGACGAGGTAGCGAGAAAAAGGAAAACAACGAGATACACAACTATAGCCTATTCTTATCTAAGCAAGGTCATTCCTGTCAGCAGAAAGTTGGGCAACGTGTAAGGAAATGGAAGAGCGGAAAGGGAACAGGATTAGACGAGAAGGAAGTCAAAATTAACACATTTAGAAGAAGTCAGGATACGTGAAGACAGAGGTTGAAACACAAGGATATAAAGTTAAACTGAAACTGGAGAAGGGTGAGGAATGGCCTTAATAGGCAGGAAGAACCAGGAAGAATATGCGTGTGTTCCAGGAAGACTAAAGAAGAATCTATATGTATCTCAAGAAGGGTTTAGGAAAGCATCAAGGATAGGAGGAGTCCTAGGGCGGAAATTATTTGAGGAAGCAGGAAGAGGTTGATGGAGGTAGAAGGATGTTGAAGGAGGCTGAAGAAGGGTAGGTAGGAGGACGAAGGAGTGGAAATCACAAGGGAGTAAGGAAGAAATAGTAACGGAGAAAAGAAGAGAAGAGGATGAAGGTCGGAGGAGGAAGGACACAGTTGAAGCAGGTCTGTGTAGGATGAAGGAGAAGACAGGAGGAGATTGAGAGCAGAGGAGGAAAGAGATTTGCAGTGCACGAGCTCAGTGTGTACACAATCATCTCCGCTCACCCTTGCATTTTCGATGCAAAATGAATCAGTATGGATGGAGAGTAAATGTTGACCACAAAATATAAAACTTTAAACATTTTCCCGAATATACCTTTATCAACTTTTGAAATTTAATTTCAAATTGCATGATTATTCTCAATTCGTTGTGTACCAAACCCAAAATGGCGGTATTATTTCCAGTTGCTTTATCCAACAACGCCCCCATACTACCCTTCTCTTTAGCGTACCCATCAACATCCACCCCACGTCACTACCTTGATCACCCCCTGGATTAGGCCCATAGCAAGAACAACAGCCTTCACTACCCACCCTGGAGAGTTCTCTTTCCCCTCATCCCCGCTCAACAGCATGGATCAGCAAAAAATTTCACCGGCTCCAAAACAAATTGCCTCTAGCGTGGCTCGAACACGCGACCTCACGCTTACTAAGCGTGCGCTCTGACCAACTGAGCTATAGAGGCTCATGACGTCATCATGTCCCCCTAAACTTCATGTAGCCGCCATGAGTTCGCCTTTCGCTAGCTCCACTCACGATCCAGGCTCATCTCTGACAGACCTCCTCTGCCATCATACCTACACACGTCTTCCATCCTAGCACAGACACCTTACCAACATCCTTAACATGCAATTCACTTTCGATGACGATGCGGACTTTCATCGTGTTGGATGTATGGTACGCAGTGCCGTCGGAGAGAAGGTTGCTTCCCCTTTACAAACTCTGAGTATCGCTCTAAGTCCGTTTCTTTCAAAAGGAGTATGGTGATGAGGAGAAACTGCTGCTGCAAAGGATTGAAGAAGAGAAGGGCAGGGAGCATGATGAAGCTTCGGAACGTAGGAAAAAGGTTGATGAGGAACGGATTCAACAGCTCCAGCTTCAGCTCAATACCTTGAAGAGTGTAGGTATTAAGGTCACTTTTCTTCTCGAACCCCCTGTATGATTGTAAGAGATAGACGAATGGTCAGCGTTTGCCCAGCAAGGTGACGATTTGTATGGCGCAATTCCAAGGCAAGGAGGATCCGAGGTTGTCGATAATTGATGTGTCTTGTCTTAACCCCATTTGATTTTCTTTTCCAGAGCAAGGAACACGAAGGAGAGACTTTGGAAACAATTACAAGAGGGTACTCATTATGTGCTGCTCACATGCTGAGACATCTGATGACCATCGAATCGGTAGGGTGCATCAAAGGCAACAAGAGGAGGAACAGAGAAGGCGCAAGGTGAGTGAGAATGAACGCATATGTCATATCATCGTAGTGATCTCTTTACCACCAGGATGAAGATGAAATCATCGCGAGATTGCAGCGAGAAATCGAGGTTTTCGCTGAACTCTTATCTCTTCCGACATTTCGGTTGACTTGAGGTGTTGCTTTTCCTACGGCAGGCAAAGCTCTGCAGCGAAACCTGAAAACTTAACTGACCTGTTAAGTTTGGGGGACAGCAGTGTGGGCCGGATGAGAGTTGGTTCTCACTGTCTTTTCTCTCAGAGGTTCTCGCCGTATCATGCCTGTGTGGGACAGTGTTTTTTTTAAACTTAAACCAAGTACTCGATTAATCTAATCATACTACGAGTACATCATTCAACGTCGCAGCCGAAGGTGACCGTACGGGGCAGCGCCCGGCGGGGCCGGGGGAGTCGCGCGGCACTACCGTACGGTACTAGTGACACAAGTCACTGAACGCCCGCGGCCGGGCCAGTCGCCCCGGGACCGCCGGGCGGCGCCGCGCCGGGCGGCCCGCCGCCCGGCTCATGTGGCACATGATATCGTCCGAGGCTGTGCCACGGTGAAGGGTGGCAAAGAGTACATAAAGTGTTGAGGGACAATGATGTCATGAGCCTCTATAGCTCAGTTGGTCAGAGCGCACGCTTAGTAAGCGTGAGGTCGCGTGTTCGAGCCACGCTAGAGGCAATATCCTTTTGCTGGCCGTGCTGGGCACAGTTTCTGTTTCCTTGTGTCAAGTTTTAATTTTTGACAGTAATTTTTGAAATCTTGACCCACCGACCCACCGACCCACCGACCCACCGACCCACCGACCCGACCCACCGACCCACCGACCCACCGAACCACCGACCCACCGAACCACCGACCCACCGACCCACCGACCCACCGACCCACCGACCCACCGACCCACCGACCCACCGACCCACCGACCCACCGACCCACCGACCCCTACCAAAAAGGCAGATGTACCCCCGTGCTCAAGTACAAAAAGCGCATGAAAAAAAAAGACGGCAGCGAGTACCCCCTGGTCAAAAAATAACGGCCATAGCACGTTGGCTCTCACCACTCGGAATCGAACCAAGGACACTCTGATGTCTGCGAATCTCTACAGTCAGATGCTCTGCCAACTGAGCTATGGTGAGCCACGGCCGTGGTACTTCGTGGTTCCCTACTGTTTATATATCGCATTATTTTATTGCCGATTTATCTTCTTCTGCTCAGAGTTTATTGCAAATTTATGCAAAATTGGTGGACACATTTACAGAATAATGCGAAGAGTTGCGTTCCGCGTTCAGTTTTATTTAAGCTTTTCCGTTGCTGGGATGTAACGGAGGCACGGCACCCTGCCGGCGGAAATAGAGCGATGGCTGATGGCGATGAGGTGAGCAGAGCGCTGGGGTGTAGCAAGAAATGGCGAAAGAGAGGGAAGAGAAGAGGACATGTGCGAGATACATGGCACATGAGAGGGCATAGGTGAGCATGTGCGGGGCTCAGACATGTGTTGCGTTCATGAGAGACGTCTAGTCTTTGGTCAAGGATTGCACGGAACGATCCTTCTGGAGTTCCATCAGTGTTTGCAATCTTATAGCTCTCACATCGTCCATCTCAAGTTGATCATCGTTGCTGACTGACGAGCACCCTTATCCTATTCCGTTGTTCTGATCGTTTTCTTCCTCTTTCTCTGCAGTCGAAGACGCCAGGGTTCTCGGTGGGGGGAGAAGAAATTGCGAGGTGAAACGGTCTGTTGATTCCCGTCCTGCCTCTCACTCTCGAGCCAGCAGGCGAAGTCTCCTCTCATTTTCTGCCCGTGTGGCTGTCACCTCTGCCTCTCTTCTCTGCTTGCTCCTCTGCTGTTGGAGCTTGCGCAATGCTGAGGAAGGGCCCAACCAATTGTTCCAGACCGTCGCTCCCGCGTACGTCGAGCTTCACCGTCATCTCAGCCCTGCTCTGATGCAGGCTGCCAAGGCCGTCATGGCGGCAAGAGTTGCGCTGAGAAGGAGATCCGCCCCCGCTCCTTCCTTGACCGTACAACCCGTTGAGAGAGCAGTGCAGCAGGTTTACCCGGTGTTGCCTGCTCCCTTCTCCTACGTAGGTTCGAGCCCATGGAGTCGCTACGCAGCTCCAACCTTGAGCTACCCAGGAGCAGGTCAGCAGCCTCAACCACCGGCCATCGTCAGCCCCTGGCGTCTATCTCCTGCCTTCTCCTCAAAGACCTTGGCTCTACCCTCTCAAGCTCCCTTGGCCGTCCCACCGAACCCCTCGCCGTGGTACGGCATGTACTCTGCCTCCCATCCTGCTGTCGTTGCTCCTATGGTGAGAAACTTGCTTTCCTCTTCCTCTCTTGCCTCTCACCTCCGTGCTCTTTGAACAGACCAACATGGCAGTACAACCTTTGTTCCAAGGACCTCCGGCATGGGGCCAGCCGGAGCGAAGAAAGCAGGAGGTCTTCACGCGCATTCTGAGCAGGCACACCCCAGTTAGCTACTCTCATCCTGAGACTATGAGCATCTTCACCAAGTCGGGGAGTGGGAGGGAGGCGGAAGTTCGGTATGGCCAGCAGTCGCCCCTCCCCTTCGCTACCTTTGCACAGCCTTCTCCTCGTCGTACCTGGCCTGCTATAACCCACCCCCTTCCTGCCCTGAAGCCTCTCAACATGGAGCCGTTTCAGCGCTCGAGCTCCTTTGGCTTCGGTCCTTCGATTCAAGTTCGAATCACGAAGCACACAGGAGAGAGTTCGCAGACTGCGACAGATGCGGCGAGTGTGGAAGCTGCGGAGATGGCAGCGAAGACGGATGTAGCAACAGTAGAAGAGGCGAACAAGGCTGATACAACAATGGAGACAGGGAAGAGTGCAGGAGGAGGAGGAGGTGGTGGAGAAGAACCTTCATCAGCTAGTGCACAGCCTTCATCCGATCCTGCCCCTGCCCCTGCCCCTGCCCCTGCCCCTGCCCCTGCCCCTGCCCCTGCTCCAATGGACTCCGAAGCTTCTGTGAGCGATGGGTTAGCGAAGCAAGATGAAGGGAAGGAGGACGTGAAGATGCGTGCGAGGTCGAGTCAACTTTTGGGTGGAAGGAAGGGGATGATGCATCAACTAAACAACGATCATTCTACTTCTGTCCTCGTACCTCAGGGCAAGCATGCAGGTAAGCATTCCCTCCTTTTCTCTCCCTTGCTCCTCCTTCTGCTCTTAATCATCTGCACTCTTCTGCCTCCTCCTGCACAAATTCTGTGTCAAAGCTGATGGAGAGCAGGAGATTTCTTCTCTGCAGAAGTTGCGGGACAGGGTCCCATGTTGGTTGAAGTGCCTGACGGCGCGAGACCTGGTGATCGACTTTATCTAACGCAGGTAGACCTTGCTGCTGCTGCTGCTCCTGCTGCTGCTATTGCTCCATTTCCTGCTTCTTCTTCTCCTCTCATTGTCCTCCCCCTCCGTTTGTTTCTCTCTTATTTCTCCTACCCCTTCTCTCGTTCCTGTCGTCCTCACGCTCACTCAGGTTCCAACTGGCGCTGGCGAAACTTTGGAATGGGTGTTGAACAAGAATGAGGTGCGGCTCCCGTCCTCCTCGTCGTCCTCGTCCTCGTCCTTGTTCTCCTCTCTTCCTCTTCTTCCTCCTCCTCTTACGCCCCTACAGCAGCAGCCGAGCATGGAGGGCATTGAGGTCAGCAGAGCGGTGCAGGATCGAAAGGTGAGGACGTCGTGGCCTCAGCACCGCTGACCAGCAGTTGTCGCAGGATGCGAACGCACGGGAGACTGTAAATAGCGGGTGGGAGTGGGGGAGTGAAGCGAGGAAGGAGGAGGGGGAGGGGGAGGGGGACGGGGTGTCTGGTCTTGGGCTCTTCTAGTCTCTGCCTTTCCCCTCTCGACTTCTACAACTGTTATTCTTTTATATAAGATGTGAAACTTGCAGCGGAACTTTCGCGACTTTTGAATCAGCAGTATCTTTCACAGAATATCGCGCGGTAAGAATCTATCAGCATCTCGTCTATAGCCAGCAGGTAAAGAAGGAGGAGGAGATGGTGGAGAGGCGAGGCGAGGAGCGGGCGGGTGGGGGCGGCTGAGGATGAGGAAGACGGAGGTAGGCGAGCACAAAGGCATACTGGCAGGCGAAGGGAGTGCGTTAATCTGACGTCCATCTACTGGATGCTGCATCCCTTTGACCCGGCCTTCTTCGCGGTCTCTGCCTCCAACCTTGCAAGGTCCAGCTGACCCTTGAGCTGGATAATCTCTTCCTTGTACTTGGAGTTCTCGCCCTGCAGCTCGATGATCTTCTTGAGATGCTCCTCGTTGTCGGGCGTCTGCTGCTGTGACTTCCATGCTTGCTCCTTCTCTGCCAGCTCTGCCTTGTGCTTCTCCTCTTGCTCCCGTGCAAGGCTTCGTGCTTTCTCCTCTGCAGCTTTTGCCTCCACCAGCTCTGCCTCTTTCTTCGCCAGGAGCGCCCGAGCTTCCTCCAGCTGCTTGTCCTGATCAGCCTGGCCTGACGAGTTGCCCTCAGTTGAGGGTTGATCGGCTGCCTTGCTCTCGAGTATCTTGATCTTCGTCTGCAGCTCATCGACCATGGCGGCTTTACTGCGCAGCTCCTTCACCTCCTCCTCCAACCCAGATGCTTCACCCTGACTAGCAGGTCCTCCGCCTTCACTTGGTTTGCTCGCCTCCAGCTCTTTGATCTTCTCCTGCAGCTTGCCGATCGTGGCAGCATGCTCCTCAGATGCCTTCAACGCCGCGTCCTTGGCTGCAATCTGCTTCATGGCTTCCTCAAGCTTCGCCGAGAGCTCCCCTGCGTCGCCTCCCCCTCCTTCCTGCACCTCCGGAGTTGCTGAGCTGGTGCTGGCAGCTTGCTCGAGCTTCTTGCTCGAGTTCTGAGCGGCGTCAACGATGGTCTGAACATCGAAACCGGCATCGGCCAGAAGGTTTGCAATCTCGAGGAGGAAGGACTCGGTGGCCTCGCTGTTGTTACCAGCCACCACGCTCCTCTCCAGCACCTTGCCCATGATGTCGTCGCTTCTCTCCTTGTCGTCCGTCATCTTCTTGAAGTTAGCCTGTAGCTCCTCAACTTGCTGCATGCTCAACATCTTCTTTCGCTGCACCGAAGTGCCCGACTTGTCCTCCTGAAGGCCGAAGACGTGAAAGTACGCGCTGCCTGTTTCGAGGAAGTGGAGGAGGATGTCGTCGACTTTCTCCCAGGTGATCTGCTTCTTGAAGTCGAAGTTGGGATTCATGGTGTCCCTCACGCTGTGAGTGTAATACCTCCCGTCTTCTCTCTCTGGATTGTGAGCCTTGGGAAACTCGAACTCGATGTAAACTTCTGACGAAAACTTCTTGTTGATTCCTCTGGCATACGACACAGTCACAAGCACATCCAATCGGCGACCCAGCAGATCCTTCGGGTTTTCCACGTCGTCATAGATCCCGTCTTCTTCTTCCTCATCCACAATAGCCCCGTCTGGCTTGCAGGGTTCAATCTTGACATGCATGATACCGGCTTGCTGGGAATCATAGTAGATCGCATAGTCGTCTTCTGCAGGCATGCAGAAACTCAGCGGCTTCAGGTAAATGGTGCTGTATCCGATGTTCATAGGCTCGATCGGATCCCAGAAAGGATCCTGATCGCCGTTGAATAGACTTGGGTCCAACGTGCCTTCCAGGTACTTGGAGTAGAGCTCTCGCATTAGATAAACCCGGTTGATGAACTTGTCTTTCTCCCAGATGAACTCTGCTGACGTCACCTCATTAATCACCTTGACCATCACAACTGAGACCGTCCCTTCTGTCTTGTGCATAACAGATGTGACTTTAGTTTCGAAGTTGATGTCGCGCTTGAGCTCTGAACTGAGAGCATTAGCTTCCTGTACTCGTGGCATAACTTGTACAAGTTCATCGTTCAGGAGGGCTCTCCTCTTCTCCTCCTCTGTCATAGCCGCCCAGTTCACATCCACATTGAGACCTTGTGCCTTGGCGATCTCTCGCTGGAACATGTCCCACGTAACTTCAGGCCATCCTTCTTCTGGCGGTGAAGTATCCCTCTCCGAAGGGTGCACAACAACAAAGTAGTAGTTGGTTCCGATAAGGAGCCTGTCGTTGTGATGAAGTTCAAGGTCGCTCTTGCCAGTGACGTCAGCACCATTGAGCAGAACTTTGCACTGCAAACAACGTATCAGAACTCCAACGATGGAAGCGAGGGAAGCCAAGACCTCTTCACGTACTCCCATGATCAGCTTGCCGTCAGTATTTGTAACACGACAATGATCGGGTCGGATGCTGACGCCTCCCAACAATATCTCTTCCTGCAAAGATGGGTCGACATGATCAGCTACTAGGTCCGAGACTGAACGGATCACCTCTCCAGGACGGTCGCGATTTCCGATATTGATCTCTTCGCCCAAAGGGAAGAAGTAACAGATCGCCCTGGACAAGACTGGGTCCTCGTTGATATTGAGAATATGCGGCTCAGTCTGCGTGAGATCATGTCAACGTTTCTCCTCCTGGCCGTCTCATATCGTACCTCGCGGCGCTTTTGCTCGGATTGCGCGCTCCCTCCTTCGGCAGCAGCCTGCCCAATGGTCAAGGAAAGCAGAGAAGCAAGGAGGGAGGGTTGGGAAGCATGGCATCCTGACCTTCTCTTGCGCCTCCTTGAGCTTCTCCTCCCAACTCTGAAAGTTGCCATCATCCTTGGGCCAACTGCAAGCACACCAATAGCCACCTTGGACATCTCGGCCAGCATCTTCTCATTCTCTGCCATTTTAGCCGCCATTTCGTCTTCCAACTGTGAACGTACACCAGTGAGTGACCTCATTCTCGGGCGTCAGGATCAGACCTGCTTCTTCATCGCTTCTTTCTCTTCCTCTGTCATGACAGTTCCTG
Source organism: Guillardia theta CCMP2712 (assembly GCF_000315625.1). NCBI lineage: Eukaryota > Cryptophyceae > Pyrenomonadales > Geminigeraceae > Guillardia > Guillardia theta. The sequence continues at coordinate 319,390 of NW_005434604.1, read as the reverse complement.
GTGGACCTCCACCAGTGCCCATCTGCTGCTTCAATCTCTCGTTCTGTTTCACCAGTGAACCAGACTTCATTGGTGGTCGCATGCTCTCACCTCCTCCTTGAGCTGCTGGATCAACATTTCGGTTGGATCGATGTTGACCTGCAAGGCTATCAGCAGACTTCTTGCTGTCGGGTAAGATGACCTTTGGTTTATTCTTGATCTGCTTGGCTCGATCAGCATATCGGAGTGTGCCCACCGTCTGTTTGAATTGCATCACAGAGCAGCTCCTTCGGATCGTTGAGCACCTCTTCAAAATTAATGTCTGCTGGAGAGATAGCGCAAACCTGCAAATACAGATAAGCCAACTATTACAAGGTGGATTTCAAGCCTCACCATGATCGTTTTTGAGTTGCCACCAAGGGCATCTTGCAGGATGCAAGTCAATTTCGAGTCTCGATATCTGATTAGCGTCGAGTCCAAGATTAATATCGAAAAAAACTTTTTGTATATATCAGTCATACGGGATGAGAACTTTCTTGTTAGGATTGTTCGACCTCTCAGCCAACGCAGTGATCACATTTCCTTAAAACCATCTGTGAGGATGCGAGGAAACAACAATCCTGGCTGTATACCTAACATAGTGAGTGAAAGGTTGATCGCTGCGCCTTCTTTCAATCGATCTCCTGTTGCTCCTGTGCTCTCTGCACGTTCGGAGCCCGCAAGGTCAACAAGATTCATTTTGGCCTGCAGCCCTTCATCATCAGTGGGATCTATTGAACAAGGCGCTGACCTTCTTCTCAGAATGTTTCCCTGGGCCCTTTGCGTTCAGTTCCAACTGTATTTGTTTGTTAGAATATCATGCATTCTATCCCTGAGACGTTGCCTGAGTGTATGTGATCGTCACTACTGTATGTGCCCTAGAAGACGTGGCATTCATGTTTGTGGACGCAACGGTCCTGTTTTTGGTTGCTGCAGGGCAATGGTTGACAGATTGAACAATGCAAACATGCCTCAGAACCTGTTTCAATGCGTTCATCGATCTCTTGGTAGCTGAAAAATCAAGTTCGGTCAAGTTGGGTCAAGCAAAATGCTTTTTACCTCCCAACCGGCCATTCTGTCAAGCCGACTACTTCGACCCCACTTTTCGGATTCATGCGTACCTTGAAGGTATTTTAGAGCATGAAGAAGAGATGTGAACCTACTTTGAGTCCGCCAGATGGATTCGTTTTGGAGAATAGATCTCGAACCTGAGAGGAAAAATATTAAAAATTCATGACACAAGGAATGGGAGTTTTACCTGTTCGTTATAAATTTCCAACATTTGAATCGTAACTTGAAACTGTGCAAGGAGTCAAGTCAAATCCAAACATGAAGTAGAAGAGCAATTTCCGAAAATGAAGTGAAAGCATAAATAAGGGAAACACAGACTCCAGAAATCGGTTGGACCTGATATTTGTCTGGACTTGAAGCCTTTTGCTCTTCGATTCTCTTGAAGATCTCATCACAAGATATTGGAACAATTCCTAATCCATGGACTATCAGCGTTGAAGATAATGCTTAAGTTTAGAATAACCTTTGTTGACACCATAGCCAACCATACTATACGATTTTCCTGCACCCGTTTGCCCATACGCAAACAAGCTGAAATGGGCATCAAGATCCATAAAAATCTTTGATAATGCAAAGTACCAAGAATTATATCCCTCATATGCATTGTTTAGAACGCCCTAGGTAAAGCTTACACTCTTCCACACGGCTATGGCTTTCAATGACCTGTCCGAGGTCATCGAAAACCTTCTTCTGATCAGCATATGTAGCACCATCAGTCCCCTGCAAATAAACATAATTGGTCAGGAAACAATCTCCCGAGGGATTCTCAGAGTTGTTCAGAAAATGTGTGTCTTACTCACCATTCCTTCTCCACCACACTCATTATATCCGTCCGGACGCATTCGTTCCCTGGGGATTTCAATCCAACTCACCGAAACAGCACAGTTATCATACCCATCATGGGACCAGTAGCTGAAATCGAACGTGAAGCTCTTATCTTTGCCATCTTCTGGGTTGATCACCGTTGTCGTGGGTCCTAGATAGCATTTCAGACCCAGCTCACTTCTATGACATCGAGTCTTTCACAGACCCAACATTCTGACGCATAGTTTTGAGTCTCTGTCCTTCTCACGCTGCAAAACGGCACCATCACCTCGGAACTTACATCGTGTCATTGTCTATACCTGATTGAAAGGCCTAACTCGAACGGCAACTCGGACACTCTCCCCGTCAGCCATCCTGCTTGATTACGCGCGGCTTCTATAGCAAGATTTACCAATCCGTGAAATCCAAACTCTGAAGCAGATCAAATCAGACTCTATGTTGAACATCATAGCGGCTCTTGAAAAGTATCAAAGCACGCAGCGTGTGTATGACATCCCAACACTTGAAAATAGCCCAACGCCCCAAGTAGACTAACTTCCTGTTTTGCACTTCCACACAGAGGTAAACGATGACGTATTGTTCCATAGCAAGTTATGCAGCTATACCGATCAGCAATGCTTCGCTTGATCTATCCTGACAACATCTCCTTCCCCACGTCCCCACCTCCCTGTGTGCCTGTCTCCTTGCTCCCCACCAACTCAGCAGTACATGGCGCGAAGTCTCCTGGTGGGTAAGGGATTGGATGGGGTACTATGGACAAAACACCTTTCGGCAGGGGGTAGGGGTTGACTTTTAGAGGCATTCACCCCTACTTTGACCACTCCATGTAGGGGTCATAAGTAATCATTATGATCGCTCTGTGCAATGGTAGGGTGATGAAATTCGAACCCGTGGGGTAGTAAACCAAAGCTAGGTGGTGGGGTGGTGGTTTTCAATGATGGGGTTGGTGTATGCGACGTAGGGTTATCCCAAAGGATTGAATCGAAAACCAGATATTGTAGGGTACTCTGCATTAGAAAGTAGGGGTACAAACGGAAATTGTGGCTAAAATACTTTGGAAGACAGTAGGGTGGGGTGATTATTTGGGGGGTTGAACGAGATCTATGGGGGTCTGGTCGCTCCTGCATAGGGGTGGGTGCAGAGTCTGGCGGTTGGAAAACGGCCGATTTGCTAGGAGATACAAAAGGCAGCGAATTTTTGGACTATCAAAGGAAAAGCTGTCCTTGTTGACTTCCTCTGTCGGACGACGGCGGGGGCCCAGCGGGCCCGCCGGCAAGACCCGGCCCGCCGGGTGCCAGAGTCACTGGCTGACCGGCCCCGGCCTCAGATTCCGGTACGGCCGCGTCACCCGGGCCGTGGCACCGTCACGTTTTAGCCAGTCCGAACGGTTCTCTCAATGGTCGATCGGACCGTGCTGATACGGCGGTACCGTACGGTCACCGTGGTTACACCGGCGGTGATCGGACTCCGAGCAGCCTCAACACTGTCACAAATTTCAACTGCGTAGTACGTAGTTGAAATTTGAAACTGACGCGCCCGGCCCGGCCTGTGACGGAGCGCGGTTAAAACTCGAGACGGGGAGTTATAAATGACTGGGGGCGAAGGGGGAGGGCCGCGCGCTGGTGTAGGCCTGGTGGTCGCAATGCAGAACTTCGGGGGATTCCCTGAGGTCCGAGGGAGGGGTGGGGTAGTCAAGTAACTGGTCGGGGGGGCCTGGTGGGGGCGAAATGGTATGGGGATAACTAATAAGTAGTTTTAAGATGGTGAAAATAGTCATTTTGAGCAGAAGTGACTCCTCAAATTATCGATAAAATATCTTTTCGTCTTTGGATCAATCCAATAAGTGATTTAAAAGTCCCTTCATTGAGATATTGGGCAAAGGGGGGGTGGGGGTGATCCCCGATTGGAGGCTGGAAAAAATTGAACCTTGGGGGTGGGGTATACAAATCGTGGGGTGGTCGAGAAGGGTGTATCTAGCTTGTTGCAGGGGTCTTCTCAGTACCCCTGATTTTCCCTAAAAATACCCGGACTTTTCCCTGAAAAATGTGCGGAGCAGGCGCAATTAGCACTTTACAGTAGGGTAGGTGGTTGACAATGAAGGGCCGAGGTGGTAGGGGTGTGCTATGAGCAGGGTATAAAAGGGAAGGGGTGGAAAAAGTTTGTCGGAGCACCATGGCACCAGGAGGCGCAAGGTAAGTGCATGTCGTGAAGGCGGCGGTGGCAGAAGCGGTGGAGGAGAGGAGAACACGGAAAGTGCTTGAGAAACAAAAGAAAATAAGTTTGATATGGCTAATGGAGTGATTGAAAGCATAGAGTTGGTGAGGATCTTGATGATTTAGATTAATTTTTGCAAGGATCTGTACGACAAGATCCTTTGATATGTTCATGTTGATTTCAAGACGTGCAGTAGACAGCAAGTGTACGTGTTTTCGTGGCGAGACGTGAGAAACCAAGATTGAAACTTGGATGTTTGTAGGTCAGCTCAAGCAGCTGCTCGCAAGCTGCACATTTCTTCTAGACTTCTTTCAGAGCAAAAGTATGGTTGGTCGCATAGCGAGCCGACTGCTCGTTCATCCTTCGACATGCCTGCACCGGTGCGTCGAGTTGAGTGAAGTTACTTTTGTTCTGACGATGCAACCAGGGCTTCGGGGATTCAAAGAAGTCTAAGTTTGCCACCCCACCTCCTGGAAGTGCTTGGGCACCTTTTGGGATCAGATCTGATAGCAAGAACCCGCGTCACATGATCTCACACGAACAGCGAGTAAAGCAGATCGAAGCTTGGATGTTCTCGGATCGATTCAAGCGCACTTTCCGAAACTACAATGGAGAGGACGTGGCTAGGCTTCGAGGATCCGTGGAATGGCCTCGCCCGGCGTCATCCCTTACAGCCGCCAAGTTGTTCGAGCTTATCAAGAGCCTCCGAGAGCAGGACAGATGCACAGTGACGTTTGGATGCCTGGATGTCGCTCAGCTCACGCAGATGGTTCAGTTTGCCGAGACCATCTACGTGTCAGGTTGGCAGGCTTCCTCCCATCACTCCACTCTCATGGAGCCTGGCCCTGATCTCGCCGATTATCCCTTCGACACTGTCCCTAAGCACGTGGAGAGATTGTTCCGAGCTCAGCAGTTTCATGACCGGAAACAATTCGAAGCGCAATGGACCAAGGGAAGCTTCGACAAGGGGATCGATTACCTCCGCCCTATCATCGCCGACGGAGACACCGGGCATGGTGGCATGACGGCCGTGATGCGCCTCACCAAGTCCATGGTGGAATCCGGAGCGTCTGGGATCCACTTCGAGGACCAGAAGCACGGAGCGAAGAAATGCGGACACATGGGAGGAAAGGTGCTGGTGTCCACAAGGGAGCACATCGACCGTCTTATGGCTGCCCGCCTGCAGTGCGACATCCTCGGAGCAGACACCGTCCTTGTTGCGCGTACAGATGCCGAAGCAGCCAAGCTGATCGAATCGAATCAGGATCCGAGGGATCATGTCTTCATCCAGGGCACCACTGACCCCAAGGCGAAGCCTTACAGAAACGCAGAGTCACCTGCTGAGGTGGCGGCATGGAAGGAGCAGCACCCAGTCATGACGTACCATAAAGCTGTGCTGCGGGAGCTCAAGGCCAAGGGCGCCGAGGATTGGAAGTTGGAAAAGTGGAACAAAGAGAACTCCGCGTTCCCTGGCATCGCACACGAGGACGCGCGGATCCTTGCGAAGGAGCTGTTGGGAGGTCAGGACATCTTCTGGTGCTGGGAGCTTCCTCGGACCCGAGAAGGCTACTTTGCCATGCAGCCCGGCATCGACAGCTGCATCCATCGCCTCCGACACTTCGCTCCTTACGCTGACATCCTGTGGGCCGAGACCGCCAAGCCTATCCTCGCCGACGCCCAGAAGCTCTCCAAGGGGCTCGAAGACGTGTATGGGCAGGGCCAGAAGCCGTACCTCGCCTACAACCTCTCTCCTTCCTTCAACTGGGACGCGGCCGGCATGACGGATGCGGAGATGCACAACTTCTGCAAGGAGCTCGGAAAGCTCGGGTTCGTGTGGCAGTTCGTGACCCTCGCAGGCTTCCACATCTCCTCCCTTAGCGCCAACCGGCTATGCCGCACCCTTGTGGAGGAGCAGTCGATGCTCGGATACGTGGAGGGTGTGCAGAGACCTGAGTCGGAGGAGGAAGTCGACACGCTGACGCACCAGAAGTGGTCGGGTGCTGATCTCATCGACCGAACGCTCCAGACGATGTACGGTGTTGGTTTCTCTACCGCCATCCAGGGTGAAGAATGCACTGAGAAGCAGTTCGGTAAGAAGAGCGAGAAGTGAACGGGTGAGGAGGGGAGATAGTAGAGTGTACGTGTGACAAAATAAACCCTAATAACTTCATGTCGTCTTGTGGTATGAGTTGAGGGCGGGGAAATCTCATCTAGTTAATTTGAAGTGAATGTCCTCGACATTCTCAAAAGTTCTGCTTGCGAAAATCATGTGGAGAGCGCGAAATTCAAGTTTTGATCGTTTACTAGTCAAACTGGTCCCTCTCTCAGGTTGAAAATTCCTTGCGAAAGCATAGCAGAAGACCGAAACGGACTCTCGAGATTGCCAGCACTTAGAACAAAACTTTCTTCTTCTCCACTCCAGAAGCTGCGATGGGTCCCTACAAGCATCTAGTCAGTCGCACCCTCCGTCCTCCCTTCCTCCCTTTGGTTGGTTTATCTTTCACCACCTTCCCTTCCTCTCCCACTACTCTTCCCACTCCACATCCTTTCTGCATCCCCCGCATACTTCGTCTTCCCTCCTCACCTTGCCCATCTGCGTCGCTCGCAGGGTAGCCATCTCGATCGCAGTCTTCCCCCACCACCTGCAGCAAGTCAACCAGCCACCAGCTCCCGCAGCGAGAACGCACACTCCATGGTTGTTGTCTCCTGTTGCTCTAGCCTCAGCCTGCACAGGTTGAAGATCATGCATCCAGTAGACAGTGACCTGCTTCCCTTCCCCCACCCCGGGCCCCTTCCTCCTCCTCCTCCCCACTGCCTCCCATCTCCTTACCTGCTCCATAGTGTGGCATCCAAGGATTCCATTGAGCACGGGGATCCCAGTCTCGAGGCCGAGCTGGGGCAACATAAGAATCAGCGATCGCGGCCCGCTACAGCGAGCTGCTCTACCATCATGAGCGCGTCGGTAGCAGCGTCCTTGATCATGTCATAGTGGTCCGTCTCGCCCTTGACGAGGACCTGACGCCTCTGTTATCATCCGGCGAGCATGGCAACTCTTCGCTCACTCCAATGGCGATGATGGCGTCCACCTTCTGTGTCTGAGCCATGTAGCGGCAGGCAAGAGGCAGCTCCCAGGATCCTGGAACCTGACACGATGCTGCGTTACCACGATGAACATGAACATGAAGGTATCAGAGTTGTAGATGCGGATGCAGATGTAGATGTAGATGTAGATCAGACCCAAACTGAGAAGGGGCTGAGGAGTTGTGTTCACCTCGAACTCGACGACATTCGAGTCTTCGACTTGGCATTCTTTGAGACCAGCACTGCGAACCAGCGATCAGTAAGAAGACGGCACTGATGAGCCTGATGCGTCACCGAGCTCCATCCTTGAGCTTGTTCTGTTGAGGCAGGCATGGACCAACTTCAGCCTTGGTTCAAACGAGATGGACATATCTCACCACAACCTCGGCGTTCCATCGGGTAGAAACAATCCCAACTCTCATACCCTTGCCGTCGAGCTGACGCACGTCAGATGCAAACTTGAGGGCAGGCGTCTTTACCTGGGGGAAGGAGATGCCCTTAGTAGCCTGCTGTGCAACTGCTGGCACAGAGTGCTGCTTGTCCGAGAGGATAGCGGGAAGGTGGGCAGGCTTGAGAGGGCAAGGCTGCGACTTCCTGAGGGCCAAACGTCCTGACACAGACGATAAGGATGAAACGAGTGATGGTTACAGGAGAGAAAGTCGGAAGAAGAAAGAAGTGCAAAGCGAGAAGGTAAAATGGCATTGTTTTGCCATTGTTTATGGCAGAGAATACAAAAACAAAAGAAGGGACATCAGAAGGAGCAGAAGAATGAGAAGCTGGAGCAGGAAGAAGACATGTGACACCTGGGTTCAGGGACATGAGAAGGAGCAGGAGCAGGAGCAGGAGCAGTAGCAGGAGCAGGAGCAGGAGAATAAGGAGCAGGAGCAGGAGCAGGAGCAGGAGAATAAGGAGCAGGAGCAGGAGCAGGAGCAGGAAGAAGACATGTGACACCTGGGTTCAGGGAGGGAGCGAAGGCTGCTGCATGGCCGCAGACAGCAAGAGCGATGAGGATCCTTAGCATGGCGTGTCTGAGGAACTTCCTTGGGGTAGGGGTGATCGAGTGAAATGGGGGGTAGGGGGTACCATACTAGGGGTAGTCCGTTGTTGCAGATGGCGCAACAAGAAAGTTTCCTGAGTTTCCCCATACATTTGCCCAATTCACAACGAATTGACAATTCTGTTTGTGGGGGTGGGGTGCCATATTACATTTTATTGCATATTGTGGTATCCAAAAGGAGGTAAGGGTAGTGTTTGTAGGGGTAGGGGGTACTCATTCGAAGGACCCCCACCCTATCTAGGTGCTTTAGGTCACAACTCATACTTCCAGAGCCGGGGGGGCGGCGAGACCCGGGCGGGCCCGGCCACACTGCGAACGCCGGGGCGGGCCGCCGGTGACCGGGTCGGCCCCGCGCAGGAAACTTCTGCGTTGGTTCAAGCCACTGTTTCTGCCCGCTGCTGTCGGGCCGGCAGACGGCCCAGTCACTCGGAAGCCGCCGGCCCGGTCCAGCCCGGGTCCGACCGAGTCCCGGACCGTGATTTTCAGCCCGGCTTGAACCGGCGGTGAGGGGCCCGGGGCCGGTGGACGACGGCAGTGTCACTGACAGTAGTGAGTCACATCCAAAACTTTCACTGAGGCGGGCTGGTCAACGAAAATCCCTGGCAGTGCCTTGCATGGCAATGCGACTGTGCAGGAGGTTAGTGCGGCAGGCGAGGGAGGGTATCAAGGCCGATGGCAGGTAGCGCGACGATCAGCATGCAGCCATGATAGCGAAGTGACGAGAACATGTTCATGACGAAACGCAGCTACAAACGGACATAAGGGCATGGGGGCAGTGGGGTTGGTAGTCGTGTTGTCTCTGGTATCGCAGCTTCATGGTTGCGGTGTTGATTCCGTGCAATGCGCTGGTCTCACTTCTCACGCACACGCGCCCTTTCTGAGCCTTCGGGGAGGGTCCAGTTCGGACGAGATGGATCTGAAGTTTTCGGAGGAGGAGACCATGTCTTTGGGGAGAGACACAGAATCGGATGCGATGAGGATAGAGCAGAACTATGGCGTTGAGGTCCCACGAGCCCTCATGGGCCATCGACAACTGGTGAGCGTTTGCTGGAGTGCTGCTGGAAGTGATAGTGGTCGACCAGGTTAGTGACGTCACGGGGCCGCAATATCTCAGGAGAAAGGATGGCGAGATCGTTGCGGACAACGGCATCGACTCGGAGCACAGGCATCCGTACCGCTACAAGGAATCTTACGACCAGCTTCCACCATGCAACACCCTCTACATCAGGAACTTGAGGGAGCGTGTGAAACCTAGGCGGATGCGAGAGGTGGAAGGTATATCTTGGGAGTTTCCTTCATGTGACCTCCGTCTTCATCAGCTCTTGTACGCTGTGTTCTCCCAGTACGGCAAGGTCAGAGGATGTCGACATCTTTGATACGTCTAACGGCTCGACCAAGATCCTCGACGTAAGGGCGCTCAAGACGCAGAAGATGCGAGGACAGGCCTTCGTGTGCTTCGACGAGCTGAAGGCGAGGGAGCAGCTGGAACATGTGCAGGGCCAGTCGATGCTGACGCCATGTGCTTGTCAGGATGCTGTGCATGCTAAGGAGGAGCTGAACGGATTTTCATTCTTGTGAAAGCGTGAAGAGGGGAGGGAGGGATGTTGATATCCCAGCAGGAACCGGACGCTAGTCATCCAGTTTGCCAAGAGTCCGAGTCATGCACACCTCAAGAAGGATGGAACTTACTCAGAGATGATGCAGCAGATCCGATCTGTACCTGCTGACGTCACCCGACGGCTCTGACAGCGGTGCAGGAGTACTGGTCCAATCACAGTTTGACTATCAGGAAGTCTGTGGAAACCGCCCTGGTGAAAGGTCCTCCAGCCCCGTGAAGTTTTGACCTGCTTCCTTGTTGCAGGAGTCGAAGGCGAACACCTCTTCCGTCGCTCAGCTCAACATCCTCGAGGACGACTGGCTCTTGTCGCAACACGGTGAGACCTGCGGCTGTTGATCAGCATGGTTGAGGTCGCTGCTGCCCCTAGGCTATAAGCTGAGCAAGGAGCCCTCTCGCCATCTCCTCATCACCAACTGCCCTGCCAACATCATCGAGCAGGTACCCGAGCTCAGCTGGGAAAGAAAGTGGAGCTGACAAGCCGCAAAGGACGTTTTGGATGTCCTCGGGCAGTTCGAGGGGCTGATCTCCGTGGAGAAGATCTCGGGAGTGAGTTGAGAGACTCCATCCCTCCTCCTCCTCCTCAACACTCCCTCTCAAAATGCGTCTCCATCTTCTTCCACAATCCTCTCTTCTACTTCACTCCCTCTCCTTCCCGCCTCCCCTCTGCTCCTCATCACGATCGCTGCAGGCTGTTGCGTTCATGGCTCACTACGAGGAGAAGGATACTGCGTACGTATCCTCTGCTTGCTGACCCCGTTGCCTGTCACACTTTCGCTCTGTAGGTCGGAGGCGACGGAGGCGCTGGAGGGATTCTTCTTTCCCGAGGAGCCGGACTTCATCATCCGCCTACACTACATCACCTCCCTTCACCAATGATGATGAGGCTCCGAAGGAGGAGGGAGGAGGGAGGAGGGAGGAGGGAGGAGGGAGGCTTCAGCAAGTTTTCTTCAACTTCAATCTGTTCGGGACGAGGTGAAAATGATAGACGAACCAGACGACGAAGAGGAAGAGGGCGATGGACCAACTGATGACAACAGAGAAGGGGAAAGGCTTCGAAAACTCATTGACGGCGATGCCGAACTTGACCCATATCATCGTCTCTGTGATGAGGATCATCCCTCCGAGCCATGCATGATGTCCGAGGCGCTTCACTTGCCTGCAGCAGATGAGGAGGAAACGTACGATGTAGAGCTCTCACCTGTTCGTCGAGTACTCGTAGAACTCTCGTACTGCACACATGCCTAGAAGCCACCAGAGGACGAGCCGGTAGGTGTTGAGAGGGTTTCGGGGTGGAATCTGCAGATGGGGACTCAACGAGATGGAGGGAGGGGGATGACAGGCGGAAGGAGAGCAGCAGCCAAGGCGATTGAGGGAGGGCGAGAGTGACTCAGTTGACAGTGTGGGGTGAAGGAACGGGAGTAGGAGCGAGAGATGGAGGGAGATGGAGAGAATGGAGGGAGTTGGAGTGGGGAGTCCAGTAGGGTCAAGCAACAGGAAGAGACACGCTGAAGTTCCTGTGCGTACCCAGAGGATAAACTTGAGAGCAAAGGCGTTAAAATCGCAGAGGAGGATGCAGGCATAAGTGAGGATAACCACCTACAGGTACTAGTCACTTCCCCCTCCCGGCCCCCTACAAAGAAAATCACCAGCAGACGTTTGGGGCTCTCCAGGGCATCCCAGTGGTAAGTGTCCCACGACTCAGGGGAGAACTGGAAGGAAACGACGTACAGTCATACATGTGCTCTGGTCCTCTTTCCCTCATCCCCTTCCCCTTCCTCATGATTCACTTTCAACCTTCGATGCTTCACCTTCCAATTCCATTCAACCCCCCAAGCCCCCCCCCCCCCCGCCTCCCTGCTCTCAACATTCTTCGCTCCGTACTTCCCATAGGACCTCTCTCACCTGCCCAAGGACGCGGAGAAATTTACCCTCGGGTGTTGGGATCTCCGATATGTGCATCCATCGATATTGCTTGACCTGGATTACATATGATGACAACGACAACGACGATCGGCTGGAAGAGCAGGGAGTACCGAGAGCCAGTGCATGAACAGATGGCCAAGGATGATCCCGAGGAGATTGCAAGTCATCACATCCAAGATGATGTGATCCCACCAACACTCGGCAAAGTTGGGCATCCAATGCTGCAGATCGATTCAAGGTCTGGCCACTGTCTTTCGTTCCCTCCTCTACCTCGAACGACATCTCGACAAACTCGAACACGATGCTGTTGATCCATGCTGCCCCCGCATGCCTGATGATCAAGGCCTTTCCCCACCTTCTTTACATGTCAACGTGTCGGTGATCGAACTCTCGTCTCCTCACCAGCCAAGAACGTGCGCAACCACGAATTCGTCTTGGATCGCATCCTGCCATGCAACTTCAGCCAACCTTCTCCTCCTCCAAGCACACTTGCCTGTAGATTCGCAAAGCACGGCTCCTCTCCCTTGGATCGATCAGCCCACCACCTTCCACACGTCAGATGAATGAGAGGTCGCCAGCAAGAAATCCAAGTACTTGCACGATGGACCGCCGGTCATGACTCGACAGTCATCAGCATACGATCTCTCGGGCAGGGGCTAGGAGCTCCGTCAGGACCCATGGCCCATCATCAGCCTTGTCTCACCATCGACACGCCTTGATCTTTCCCTATCATCGTCGCTTGGCTGCAGGTGTGCAAACCATTCCTGCACGGATCGACGTAGCTGCCCCAAACATCAATCACACAGGGGGCGGAAGGATCAGGCTCACGTGACGAGCGTTCTGGCATCGTGCACTGTTTGAAACAAGATGAAGGTGAGGACCATCAGGTAGAGGATGGAGGCGCCAGCGATAAGGCGCCAGAAAAGGGGATGCGGCCTGCGAGCGAGTCAAGTAAAACGACTGGTATGTGAAGCTGCTTACCTTCTGAAGACGGATCGAGGAACTGGTGAGGGGAGAGAACAATACAGCAAGAAAGCACAGCATACTCCCAGAAGTCCCTGCAACCCCAGTTGATGCTAAGAAGTGTGTTGAAGAATGACTACCCTCTTCAGATTGACTTTGAATTCAGTTTCCCTGGTGTAGAATGCCGCATGAAATAGACCGACTGAATGAAGTGAGTGAGAAGAGAGAAAGATCATGATTCATGTTGGACTACAATCATGTCATCTCCTCACTATCAGCGTATTCCAGGCACCATCACTTCGAGACATTGCTTGCGAATACTCTTCTCAAATTTATGGGACGGTACAAGCTCACCGGTTCCTGTCGATAGAGCAAGCAAGAAGTGCGGCTTGTAAAAGAATCTGCTGTACTTGTCGTGTTCCTCTGCTTCCTCCTCTCCCACATCCTCCTCTTCCTTCCTTCTCTTGTCCTTCCCCTTCGTTTCCCTTCCGCTCATCGTATGCGCACCCTGCGACCCACCTCCACTTACCCCTACCCCACTATTCATATTTGCCATAACCGGTGGTCACATTCAAAATTCGATGTACCCACCCTCATTGAAACCTGAAAGGATCTTTGTACCGGTACCGGTAGCTGCCACTCACTGGCGCCGCCGGGGCGGCCGCCTCCGGGGCCGGGCCTGCGTGTCGGGATGTTTTACTCAAAGTTAAGTTACTATCAAAACCTCTTTACTCAAAGTTAAGTTCAGTACGAGAAACCAGTACGAGGACAATCACTGAGCCTGGCAGGAGGGTCGAGGAGGCCGGCGGCAGTTCCGATCCATACGGTCCCGGCCTGTCTATTGCTCTCCGATTGCAGTCGATGGTTTTTTACCTCAGGCTCAGTTAGGACTTGTCACTGGTGATGCGGGTATAGTCCAGCAACTGAGCGATAGTGCACTTAGGAGTAGAACAGATGAACAATGAAGCTAGATTTGTTTATGTACAGCAGTAAGAGAACACACGTCAATGTTCGTGCAATCCCATTCCGATGACGTGGCCAACGTCTAAGATGGGTTGCTTATATGTCGAGGTCAGGCTTAACCCGTAATACAGCAATGAGTAAACATGTGTATCGGTTTATACCAGCCTCATGCTTTCATCATACCAATGTGTTGTACGTACGTCTACGTCCAGTACACATCTTCGATTCTAGCATTATACACCTCGCCAGCGTACGTAGCCTCTTGCGACTACTCGCATGATGCTGCCATGTCCGTTACTGACGTAACGTCATGCGGGTGCAACATCACTCCCCCTTGCTCGAAACTTAGTGTCGTCACTGCGTGAGAGCATTGATTTATGCAACACTGTCCCGGAATCGACCCAACGGCTCCGATGCTGTATGAGGGTCTCCCTTTGACTCTTCGCGAACTAACCAACAAAATGCGAAAATGGCAGAAAGCCAAAATGCAAATGTGGCCCAGGACGGTGAGTTCCCAGTATGTTTCAGCGAATGACTTAGGTTCCAAAGTCATACATGCATTCATATGCCTTTCAGTGAGCATAACACGTCGTTTCCACATGCTTTTACGTTTCCTTCGTAGCATTTTGTGGATGCACGTGAGGAATTGCGTGTAGCATTTTTGAGGTAACGAGACGTTGTATTGCCTTTCACACACTGCTGATTGTGTGGGGTAAGCAATTCCAAACCCTGATGTAGCTTTTCGCATCATCAACTAGCTTCAATGGAAGTTTAGAGCAGCTATGTAGCTTTTGCTACACGCCGGTTACCCACGGTGGTGAGTTAACGAAGAGTACGTTTCCATGTTTCAAAAGAAATCATGTTACGCGCCATCGCCCTGATTAGCAATCATGTTTCCATGTCACCAAATCAGCCCATGTACTATGGGGAAGCTGTGCTATGAAACTCTTACTCCTTTCTCCCATATCCATTTGCGTTTGCAAGCAACTATCACTACCCTCTGAAGTCGCAATGCCCCAGGGATGCTCAAGTTGTGCCACATGCTTATGGTTTCGCTTGTACTATGCTACTCCCTGGTACTAGAACAGTCCAGAGGCGCTCAGCACTTCGCGTATGTGTCTTTGTCCTTCGAAGGATCTTAGACAAGTTTGAGAAAAGTTTATTCATTTTGAAAATTACCAAAGGTAATCATCGTATGAATTACTTTTTGTTTTCCTTTGATAGCGTGTTGCTTCAGGGAGGTTCAACAATTGGTCTCTTAGATAGAGAAACTGATCAGCGGGCAGCGGTTTTGTGAATATATCAGCAACTTGCTCGCTTGTATGAATTGCTTCCAAGGTGATCTCCTTGTTGGCAACGCATTGTCGTATGAAATGGTGTCTTCTCTTGATGTGTTTCGATCTGCTCTTGCTGACGGGATTCTCGCTGAGCTTGATGCAGGCGGCGTTGTCTTGATAGCGTTTCTTCGTAGGACTTGTGAGATATCTTGATAGCAATGATACTGCATAGCTGATTTCTGGTCTTGACCATGTTGCTATGTATATCAGACTTGCTACTTGGCTTCTGTAGATTTTGACTAAGTCTTCAGGCGCGTGCGGATCAACGTCTTCTGGTTCGATCACGAACTTGGGATCCATTGGCGTGGTGAATTTCCCTGTAGGGTCGATCCCCTCGAGGTTGAATCTTTTCAAACATTTTTCGATGTACGCTTGCTGGTTGCTGATGAAGTCTCCAGCTTCGTCCCTCTTGTACGCGACTCCCAGATAGAAGCTAAGATCGTTGTCAGTTGTTACGCTGTATCCTTTTGTGTTCATCATGAAGTCGTCGAACTTTGCAAATAGTGCTTGGCTGTTGCTAGCTTGGATGATGTCGTCGACTACTAACGCGATGATGATCTCTCCCCCTTGCTCGTCATGATATAGAAACAAACAATCATCTGACGTGCAGGCTTTGAAACCGAAATCGCGTAGGTCTTGGCAGAGCTTCTTCCAGAAGTTTCGACCTGATGAAGGAAGTCCATAGACTGAACTCAGGATCTTCAAGTATGCTGCTCTAATGTTGCAGAACTCTTGAAATTCCTTTGGGGTCCTGATATATACAACTGTAGGAAGTGGTGCCATCAGGTATGCAGTTGAGATGTCTTGACATCTGGCGTGCCATTTGTTTGCTCTGGCGATTGTCAGGAGGAGTCTGATCGTAACTGGGTTCGCTGTCGCTGAGAAGGAGTCGAGGTAATCGATCCCTTGTACCGCGTTGTAACCTTGTATGATCGCTCTTGCCTTGTATTTCAATACTTCTCCATTCGGTCCTCTTTTCCTTTTAAGGATGATTCTGCATCCGATTGCCTTTCTTCCGTCTGGGATGTTGTCAACTTCCTCGAATACTTTTAGTCCGTTCCATGATCGTGCCTCTGACTGAATTGCTGTTATCCAATGGTGTCTCTCTGGGTTGTTGTTGTTGAGAGCTTCTTTGATGCTTGGTTCGTCATTGTCAAACGCGATATGGCTGGTTGCCGACAACATGCCTGTGTAGAATAGTTGAGCTTTTTGTATCCTTGATTCTCTTCTTTCATCTTTCTTGCATCCTTGAAGAAAAGACATCAAGCTGTCGATTTCTTCGTTGTAATGATTTTCGTTGTACATGTTTCGTTGTGGTGGCCCGTGTGACCATGTCATGATTTTCTCTTCCAGGTTATTGTATGTGTCGATAAGTACTCCACAGTATTGTCGCTTCGTTAAGGTGCGATCTTGATAAGGGATGCCAAGGTTCGTAAGGAACTCTAGTGTGCTTCCTGATGGAAGTAGTGTCGCATTGATGAAGTCTTGATTGTCGAACTCTTCAATTCCTGCTGGAAGATCGTTGTCTTCGTGGTCTGAATTACTTGTCGGTGTGTCCACATTCGTTTTCTGTACAATTCGTCCTGACCTCAGTTGATGTTCAGGTATTTGGGTGAGTTTATCCCACTCAAAATCCTTTTCACCACTGTTGTAGGTTTCGACTTGAAGACTGGCTAGTTCACGGTTCATGTGCCCTCTTTCTGATAGGCCTGGATCCACCGCTACTTGTTCGTCTTGTGTGATATCACTCTCTCTTACAACTGATGTCTCAGAACAGGTTCTCGTGAGATGGTTGTCAACTTCAATAGCTTGTTGCCTCACTTGGATCACCATGGGATCATTGTGTGCTATGCCATGTTGTTGATCTGCAAACGGTTGTCGATTTCTCTCTTCAGGTTGGGCGCTGGAGTTTCCACCGGCATCTTCAGATTCTGAATCTGATGCGTCTGATGTATCTGACATTTCGATCAATCGTTCACCGGCTCTTTTGAGCACAATGACGTTGTCGTCGCCAAAATCATCAGTTCCGCCGTATGGTATTTTCCAAGATCTGTCCTCCGGGTGAGAAAATCTGTAGGGGAATACTTCTTCGTTGCTGCTGCCAAATAACCTTTCATTCCTAGGTGGTGGGCGAAGCCAAGAAACACGCAAACTTCTGCTGTTGGCTCGAGTTTTTTGTCTTTCTTTTGATCTAATCTTCTGTCCTTTAGGATATGAACGTAGCAGAGGCAACCGAATGGATGGAAGTGTTCTGCGTTTGGTGATGTGCCTGTAAACGCTTGGTAGCAACTGATGTTTGAGTTTCTGCTGGTAGGAAGGAATGCATTCTCGATCTCTGCGTTGTAATATATAGCGCTGAGCCAGAGATTTTTCGGAACGTTTGAGTGTACGATTGCCAATCTAGTCCTTGTATCTAACGAGTAGATTCCAGATTCAGCTCTTCCATTTTGCCAATGTTCATATGGTGCGCTTCTTTCTAGGTGGATGTTGTGCTTCTCGTACATCTTCAGTGATTTCTTTGAAACCATTTCGCTCCCATTGTCAACTCGAATCACTTTGGGGTAGACCCCATTGTTGAATCTCGTGACAACAAGTCGTAACGATTTCCTGTAACCTTTCTTGCTCGCTAAACCTACAGGCATCTTGAATCCTGAGAAGTCGTCTTTCCAGAGTTGGAGGTACTTTGCTCCTTCGATCGAGCGGACTCGATAGGAGCTCATATCCCCATGCAGCCTGTGAAATCTGACATCGGATCTTTTGTGTCTGAATTTTGGTAATGGAGCTGCCTTGGTTTTCGCTCTGCGGCATGTGTGACATGTCGGCAGGGGTGTCTTTGGATTGATTCTCTTCAATTCCTCCATGCCTTCGATGTTTTCTGCCAGTTGGAAAAGGTATTTCTTGCCGATGTGGTTGGTTCTTACGTGCCACTTGAGCAGAATCGCTGATGCTCTTGTTCCTTTGATGCGTTCTCCCGTTGAATATAGGTAAATATTCTTGAGATCTGACTTGTCATTCTTCAATTGTTCTTCGTATTCCTTGTCGTTTTCGTCAAGTTCTTCGATCGTTGTGTTTGTGAAGTCGTCAAAATCTGTAAATGATCTTGGGTCGTTGAGATACTCCTTGGTTTGCTGTTGAATCTCTTCCGTCGTGAATTGTCTTGCAGGTTCTAATGGAGTGTCGTCAGTAGTCATCAGCTCGTCATCGGAGCTGCTGCAACTGTCCAAGGTCTCTCCATTTTCACTGTCTGACTCTTCTGACGTGTCTAATTCAGGTCGTACATCTCGCATGCTGATAGGAAAGGTCTTCATGTGCGTGGGCTTGAAAGCTGTTGCCGAAGTTGTGCTCTCCCCCTGCATCGCAGCTTGGTAGATGTGGATGCTTCCCCCCCAACGAGGTACGCTCTCCAGTCTTGCGCCGTGGATGATCAGGTGGATTCTGCGTTTTGATGTACTTTGTGTATTTGTCGTATGTGTTGACTCCTTGATTGTTGCCGTGAGTGGTATTTCGCCTTCTTGAATTTCTCTGAGAATTGTGTCTTTATCCCAGATGGTTTTTGCTGATAGCTTGGAGATTATCTTATTGGTCTTCCTGTTGGGTCTTTGGATTTCGACGTACCATAGGTAGGTGCTTGGGCAGAAGTAGAAAGGTATAAATTCATTGTTGAGTGTAATGATTCCGTGTAGTCCTCCTTCTGGTTTACCTTTATGGATTATTGTATGACCACTATTTGTAATTCGCCAGATGGATAACAGGTTGATTTTGGCATTTTCGTCGTTGATTACTGTTGCTATAGTTGCAAATGCAAAACGTTTTCCTTCGACTGATGCTATCGTTCCTGCTAGAATTCCTCCGAGCGATGTATTGATCTTGCTGCCCCCCACGCCGGTGATCTCAGTTTTGTGTGTAAACGATCTCTGTAACCAACTTGGATTGCAGAGTACGCTTACAGTTGCACCTGAGTCGACAATAGCGTACAGGGACTCTTGTTGTTCTTTCGCTTTTAACGCGTGTAGGAAAACTTGATACCGATCAGTGTTCCTGATCAGTAGTCTGGGTATATGAAAGATGTATTCAAGGTACCATGGTTTTGAAACTTTTGAGAACAGAGCTGCATCAAGCTTGTGCAGTTGGGTCTCTTCAGTTTTCGACCTGGTATCACTTTGATATACAACATAATTTTTAGAACAGGGATACTCCTTGGGAGATTTATTCTTTCTAGAACTGCGTCCTAGTGTGCCTCGGAACGTCTCTTGTACGACTTCTTTCAGTCGTTTCGGAGGTGTTCGAGATGGGGACGGTTCATCGGATTCGTCTTCATCACTGCTAGGTGATTCTTGAACTGATTCTTGGGTTTCAGTTTGGTCGGTAGAGGTGGCTTCTTGCAGGGCTTTTGTGAGGTTCACGAGGACTTTCTTGTCGATGCTGACTGTTTGCTTGTATTTTGACTTCGGGTATTGTCCGCTCTCCTCGTTTGAACGGTTTGGGTTCGACGAGCGATGACTCTTGGCGGTAAATTTTGCGGATCTTCCTGCCCTTGTCTGAAAACCGGTTGAAATGCTTCCTGTGATCCTCTTCATGGTTGGCGCTGTTTTATTGCCAGTGGCTCTTTCTCCGATCCTAGATGCGTCATGCTCGCTGGTAGCATGACTGAGAGAAATCCTTGCTGGAAGTCGTTTTTCTTTGCAGATTTTGCATCCAGTAAAGTTTGCTTGTTGTTGTTTCCTGACTTTCTGTGGTGCATTGTTTTGTTTCATGGAGGCTGAAAACACGGCGTTCGCCTTTCGTTTCTGACCTGAATGATGTGCTTCTGTTGATTTCTTGCCAGGGCTTTCTTGTCCTGCTTGAAGGATAGGTATTGGGTGTTTCGTGCCTCTGGTAGTGAAGTTCATCATGTGTTGATGGAATTTCAAAAAATCTTCTATCTGGGGTTCTCCCTCGTAGAAGAAGTTTTCTTCCGTTGCGTTGCGATGGATTTGAGATGTTATCCAACTGCCTAGTTCTGCTTGAACGCCCGTTTCGTCGATTGCTCTGAGGTTGTCGATAACGTCTTTGAAAGCACGGGTGTAGATAAAAGTGCAGTCTTTGCCTTGTGAAGCAAATTTCTTCAAGGTCCTAACCACATTGGGGATGTAACTCTGGTAGTCTCCGTTGTAGATTACTGCTTGCTCTAGTTCTTTGAGATTGGCAAGTGTCTGTTCAGCTTTTGTTGCTTCGGTTGGCTTGTCTAGTCTTTTAAAGTCTGTCCATGCCTTGATCCCAGCTAAGCAAAGCTTTGTAGGAGTCTCAGGGGATTTGTGTTCTTCTTCCATGTGGGCTTTCAGAATCTGAATCCTGCCAGGGCATTGCATGTAGACAGTGTGGAGGATTTGCGTCAAAGCAGCATCTGCTTCTCGTACAAATTCTCTCCTTTTCTGTCTCATGTTTTCCTGTAATTCTTCTGACTGAGTATCTCTGATGGGAAAATGACAATCGAAGTAGGCTCTCATGTTTTCTGGATTCCCTTCAGAGTTGAGGTATGCATAGTATTGCCCTATCAACTCGAACTGTATAAAGTTCTCGATATCTGGGGCAAGTCTTTGCATATTCTCGGGTGTTACTGCTGTAATCATCGAGTCCTGAGGCTGATTGATTGGCGGCCATTGTAGACGGTATGGGGACATCTGTTCCTTTTAACGCGAGGCTCATAACCTGATGCGGGTATAGTCCAGCAACTGAGCGATAGTGCACTTAGGAGTAGAACAGATGAACAATGAAGCTAGATTTGTTTATGTACAGCAGTAAGAGAACACACGTCAATGTTCGTGCAATCCCATTCCGATGACGTGGCCAACGTCTAAGATGGGTTGCTTATATGTCGAGGTCAGGCTTAACCCGTAATACAGCAATGAGTAAACATGTGTATCGGTTTATACCAGCCTCATGCTTTCATCATACCAATGTGTTGTACGTACGTCTACGTCCAGTACACATCTTCGATTCTAGCATTATACACCTCGCCAGCGTACGTAGCCTCTTGCGACTACTCGCATGATGCTGCCATGTCCGTTACTGACGTAACGTCATGCGGGTGCAACATCAACTGGCACCTCCTTCTCAGGCTCCCTTCCTCTTTCCCAAAAATTTTCTTTTTGTAACAAGTAAGTCAAAGACAAAGACTCTCTCTAGAGCAAGTGTGCGCACGAAGATACCAATGACTTCCGCAACCAACCAAACAACTCAGATAACTCAGATCAGCTCCCAGATGATCTCCAACACTTTATTTCAACACCTGAAGCAGCAAGACCAACCACACAGCTTCCCTTCACACACACCACATCCTTCCTTCCCGCACTGCACGAGTAGGCTCCCCCTTGTCCCCCGCGCCTCTTCAATCCTTGCACCGCTTGCCAACACGTCGCGAGCCCAAGCTTCCAGATCACCTGAGTCCCAGACTAATCTCCAGCCCACATCCTTAGACGAGGCCGAGGTTGAGGAGGAGGAGGCCGGCCGGCCGCGGCGGCGGGGCTCGGATTGAACGACCGTCCGACAGGTGTGGCCGGTCAGAGTGTGTATATTCTCACTAAGTTGCTGTACACGCGCTGCCAACAACATCAGCCACCTTGTGCAGCAGATCATAGTAGTCTTTCAGGGGGCTCGACCAATGAGACGTTCTTTCGTCTCGTCTTACGCTCACGAGATGTAGTAGACATCTGACAATTCTGTCAATTGTGTCCACCGGCTGTTCTAGCTTGCCTCGATGCATCGCTTGTCTTGTTGAGTTTCCGTCCATTGGAAACGAGAATCTGTTCATACGTCAGTGTGTCCCTTGATGGACATCTTTCTGAATCTTTGTCATAGGTTCAAGAGGCAATCTTTCTTTTGATATGTGCGGGCCATTGCCTATCTGAAACTTGGGTGTGGTATTGACGTATCCCACAGCTTGTAGGCATGCCGAAATCTGTTTTTTTTTTTTCGCCCCCACTTTGTTAGCGAGACATGGAGAAATCAGAGTCGGCAAAGCACACGAACATCCCTGTTGTTCATCGCCAAGGGATTGCTCAAGGTTCGGCGGCCACGGAGCAGGCAAGGGAGGTCAACGTATTGTCATGTTCTGAAAAGGGTGCAGGGAGGTATCGTTGCTAGGGCTATGAATCTGAGGATATTGTCTGGTTCGACACACCCTTACAGCATCCCACCCCACCCTCCCAAATCACTGCAAGAAAGTTCGAAAACGGGGTAGGGTCGAGCTATCTCGGGGTAACGTGATCCCGTGATCAATCAGTAAAACTCATAATAATTATATAATTGTTTTCAAGGTGGGGGAGGAGTAAAATTGGTATAACACGTCCCATATCCTTCCGTCGACGAAGATCTCTTTCAACCTGAGCATCTCCTTCATACGCATCCCCTTCAACCTCAGTCCATGCGATCTCATTGATTGCTTCCTCATTTTACCAACATACATTTGTCTAAAGAAATCCAAACTGACGCCTGTGTCGTGTATGTATCGTGTAAAAGTGAGAACCCAGTGCTGCTGTCCTTGTATACATTTCCTCGCCCCCTATGGAATGCTTTTGCTCGACAACAAGCAGGCATAAAAGCGTTCTGATACTCAAACCAACATCACAGAATAACATCTAGCAAAATGATGAAACTGATTTTGCAATTAGGATAAGGAATTGGAATCTTGCCACAAATATGTTTCCAACCGTGCAAGTCTTCCCCCGTCGCAAGAATGGCGAGACACACCGCAATGGCGTCGTCAACCTCTCCTACTCCGACATCCTTAACCTCTTCCACCTCCGACAGGACCAGGCTGCCAAGGAGCTGGTATGCCCCTCCCCCTCCAAAAAAACTCTCGCAGATGGCCTCCGACTGACACTGCGCGTGCGTTCCAGGGCATCTCCATCACCGCGTTGAGGGGGGCGTGCAAGAGGCTGGGAGTACCCAAGTGGCCGTATCCTCGCCATCGCGACGACTCCGACCAAGCCTCAGACAGACCTGACCGCCCTCATCGCCCCCAGACAGGCGAGGAGGGGTCAGCCTCGAGCACCAGGCGGGTGTACTCCGCGGACACGCCGACCCTTGTGGACAGGAGAAGCCACGCGGGGTTGTCGGACTCGCGGTCAGAGGCCTCGGCCGGGTCAGCTCCAGACATCCCGTCAGACTCCGCGGCCTCAGGAAGCGAGCAGGAGGAAGCTTCTCGGTCTCACTCGCGCGCTGACGGAGACTTTGGGCTTGGCCAAGGCGGCCGGACAGAGGGAGTCGAGATGCTCAGCGAGCCCCCACCTTCAGACGCCAACGTCGCGAGCAGCGAGCCAGGGGAGGGCGGGCGGCTAGATCCGGCGTTTATCAGGTGGTTCTTGATCCAGAAGGACGAGTGCGGAGAGGACGATGAGCTGTAAGGGACGGGGACGGGGGTGTAAGATAGGAGGCAGATGACAAGCAGGGTTAAGGGGGTCAAACCAGTTAAAAGCTAGAAGAAGGAATGTTGCAGACGGGAGACATACGTTTTGATGATTATTTCCTGGATCTCGGTGATAGCAGACAGGATGGGTAATATGTCATGTTTTATTTGGGGAATATCATCACTGGAATAAATTTTTGTTATTGATTTTTGGCAGTTACAAAGTCGAAGGACACAATCTTTTATCTTACCCACTATAGAGCGAAGAACAAGGAAATGCGAACTCAGAGGGATTGATTACAGATGCCTGGCAGCAAACATAGAGCATTTTCACGCGAGCGTAATGGACAGGAAAGGGGACCAAGGGAAACACGAGGCGCAGCTCTTTTTTATAACGACAAAGTTTTCCTCGATGCAAGAAATCTCGTGTTGCTTGCTTTCTCAGGAAGCTTGGCAAGCATATCCGTGGAATTCACTGCAATAGACCAGATAGAATGCATGCTTGGTCTGACAATCATGATATCTGTATGCACACCTAGCTAGCTTGTTACCATCCGTTCACCGTTCCGCTCATCATGGTTGAGAGACGTGCACGATTGACTCTGAACTGTCATATGTATGCCACAACTCTAATGCCATGTGAATGATGCTCTAGCTGTCGGCCCCTTTCGGACCTCACTACTTCGCAAAGTTGCAATCATCCATCAATATGCTCCTTCTCGACATTGTTATAATGATCATGCTCGTTCCATTGGGTTTGGTTCGAATCCTGATGCTTTCTTGACTCCTCTTTTAAACCTGCTCGCTTCTGGTACCTTGTCGTCAGAGTGTCCGGTCGCCTCCCACCCCACTGTTGTTCCGAAGGGCTCGATGTAGACAAGTTTTGCCTTCTTCGAGTCTGTACCAAGGAGTCACAGCACATCTCCTCCGCCTTGTACACCCCTTATTCTCTCTACCCCATCATATTGTTATTTCCGGGGGTGGGTACTTTTTAACCCCTACGATATACCCCCTCCGAGAACCGTAAAAGTACCCTACCCCCAACTCTCTTTCAGCGCGCAACTCCGGTCAGCCTTCATAAAACTTCCACGGCCCCATGACTGTCGGCTACCCCCACCCCTTCAATCCTCCATCAGTCACCCATGACCCCCATAAGCGAGCCTAAGTCCAGTGGACCACAGGGGGTGCAAGGAGATATCTCCACCCCTTTGGGTCTTCTAGCCTTACAGAAAAAAGAGAAAAATGTTTTATATTCTCAATATTATAATAAATCAATAAATATCATTTTAGAATGGTGGTTAAACTCCTGATCTGTGGTAACGCAATCTGCAGGTCGGAAAAGGCCGATAACAACACGACCACCCAAGCATTACCCCGTGAAAGTCTATACTAATTCTTTAGCCAAGTATCTTTACTGGTACTTGAGTAGCTTCTTCCTTCACCACCCCTGGACGTTCACTGCCCCCACCCACTGCACCACTTGATCTTTTAGTGGCAGGTATAAGACTACCCCTGACTTACACCAACAGATGACCCTTTCACAGATATGGAAACCACCCCACCCATAGAGACGCCTATTTAACCCGTGTTCAGCAGTGACCGCGGCTCATTTTAGCTTCCTCCTCCTGTTTCCTTCTCGTCTTCCCAGTCCACGATGGGGCTGATCGCACAAGATGTTGGCTCGTTTCTTTTCGACTAAGCTGTGTCTCCCCTACTTCTCTTCGTTCTTTCTGCTCCTCCTCTAGCTAAAACTGTGAAAAGTCTTCCGTGCTTTTCAGAGCTTGAGTAACGATCCCTTTCACTCCTGACCTGCAGTGCTCCTTCCCTGGTGAATCTAGAAGCTGCATTGGTCGCAACTGCGCAACCCTCTTCCTGTTCTTCCCAACACAATGGGTTCCATCATTGCCGTATCCCGATCAAGTACTATAAAACTTGTAGCTTGATGTTCCCGACCGTGCAAGTCTTCCCCCGTCGCAAGAATGGCGAGACACACCGCAATGGCGTCGTCAACCTCTCCTACTCCGACATCCTTAACCTCTTCCACCTCCGACAGGACCAGGCTGCCAAGGAGCTGGTATGCCCCTCCCCCTCCAAAGAAACTCTCGCAGATGGCCTCCGACTGACACTGCGCGTGCGTTCCAGGGCATCTCCATCACCGCGTTGAGGGGGGCGTGCAAGAGGCTGGGAGTACCCAAGTGGCCGTATCCTCGCCATCGCGACGACTCCGACCAAGCCTCAGACAGACCTGACCGCCCTCATCGCCCCCAGACAGGCGAGGAGGGGTCAGCCTCGAGCACCAGGCGGGTGTACTCCGCGGACACGCCGACCCTTGTGGACAGGAGAAGCCACGCGGGGTTGTCGGACTCGCGGTCAGAGGCCTCGGCCGGGTCAGCTCCAGACATCCCGTCAGACTCCGCGGCCTCAGGAAGCGAGCAGGAGGAAGCTTCTCGGTCTCACTCGCGCGCTGACGGAGACTTTGGGCTTGGCCAAGGCGGCCGGACAGAGGGAGTCGAGATGCTCAGCGAGCCCCCACCTTCAGACGCCAACGTCGCGAGCAGCGAGCCAGGGGAGGGCGGGCGGCTAGATCCGGCGTTTATCAGGTGGTTCTTGATCCAGAAGGACGAGTGCGGAGAGGACGATGAGCTGTAAGGGACGGGGACGGGGGTGTAAGATAGGAGGCAGATGACAAGCAGGGTTAAGGGGGTCAAACCAGTTAAAAGCTAGAAGAAGGAATGTTGCAGACGGGAGACATACGTTTTGATGATTATTTCCTGGATCTCGGTGATAGCAGACAGGATGGGTAATATGTCATGTTTTATTTGGGGAATATCATCACTGGAATAAATTTTTGTTATTGATTTTTGGCAGTTACAAAGTCGAAGGACACAATCTTTTATCTTACCCACTATAGAGCGAAGAACAAGGAAATGCGAACTCAGAGGGATTGATTACAGATGCCTGGCAGCAAACATAGAGCATTTTCACGCGAGCGTAATGGACAGGAAAGGGGACCAAGGGAAACACGAGGCGCAGCTCTTTTTTATAACGACAAAGTTTTCCTCGATGCAAGAAATCTCGTGTTGCTTGCTTTCTCAGGAAGCTTGGCAAGCATATCCGTGGAATTCACTGCAATAGACCAGATAGAATGCATGCTTGGTCTGACAATCATGATATCTGTATGCACACCTAGCTAGCTTGTTACCATCCGTTCACCGTTCCGCTCATCATGGTTGAGAGACGTGCACGATTGACTCTGAACTGTCATATGTATGCCACAACTCTAATGCCATGTGAATGATGCTCTAGCTGTCGGCCCCTTTCGGACCTCACTACTTCGCAAAGTTGCAATCATCCATCAATATGCTCCTTCTCGACATTGTTATAATGATCATGCTCGTTCCATTGGGTTTGGTTCGAATCCTGATGCTTTCTTGACTCCTCTTTTAAACCTGCTCGCTTCTGGTACCTTGTCGTCAGAGTGTCCGGTCGCCTCCCACCCCACTGTTGTTCCGAAGGGCTCGATGTAGACAAGTTTTGCCTTCTTCGAGTCTGTACCAAGGAGTCACAGCACATCTCCTCCGCCTTGTACACCCCTTATTCTCTCTACCCCATCATATTGTTATTTCCGGGGGTGGGTACTTTTTAACCCCTACGATATACCCCCTCCGAGAACCGTAAAAGTACCCTACCCCCAACTCTCTTTCCCACCCCTTCAATCCTCCATCAGTCACCCATGACCCCCATAAGCGAGCCTAAGTCCAGTGGACCACAGGGGGTGCAAGGAGATATCTCCACCCCTTTGGGTCTTCTAGCCTTACAGAAAAAAGAGAAAAATGTTTTATATTCTCAATATTATAATAAATCAATAAATATCATTTTAGAATGGTGGTTAAACTCCTGATCTGTGGTAACGCAATCTGCAGGTCGGAAAAGGCCGATAACAACACGACCACCCAAGCATTACCCCGTGAAAGTCTATACTAATTCTTTAGCCAAGTATCTTTACTGGTACTTGAGTAGCTTCTTCCTTCACCACCCCTGGACGTTCACTGCCCCCACCCACTGCACCACTTGATCTTTTAGTGGCAGGTATAAGACTACCCCTGACTTACACCAACAGATGACCCTTTCACAGATATGGAAACCACCCCACCCATAGAGACGCCTATTTAACCCGTGTTCAGCAGTGACCGCGGCTCATTTTAGCTTCCTCCTCCTGTTTCCTTCTCGTCTTCCCAGTCCACGATGGGGCTGATCGCACAAGATGTTGGCTCGTTTCTTTTCGACTAAGCTGTGTCTCCCCTACTTCTCTTCGTTCTTTCTGCTCCTCCTCTAGCTAAAACTGTGAAAAGTCTTCCGTGCTTTTCAGAGCTTGAGTAACGATCCCTTTCACTCCTGACCTGCAGTGCTCCTTCCCTGGTGAATCTAGAAGCTGCATTGGTCGCAACTGCGCAACCCTCTTCCTGTTCTTCCCAACACAATGGGTTCCATCATTGCCGTATCCCGATCAAGTACTATAAAACTTGTAGCTTGATGTTCCCGACCGTGCAAGTCTTCCCCCGTCGCAAGAATGGCGAGACACACCGCAATGGCGTCGTCAACCTCTCCTACTCCGACATCCTTAACCTCTTCCACCTCCGACAGGACCAGGCTGCCAAGGAGCTGGTATGCCCCTCCCCCTCCAAAAAAACTCTCGCAGATGGCCTCCGACTGACACTGCGCGTGCGTTCCAGGGCATCTCCATCACCGCGTTGAGGGGGGCGTGCAAGAGGCTGGGAGTACCCAAGTGGCCGTATCCTCGCCATCGCGACGACTCCGACCAAGCCTCAGACAGACCTGACCGCCCTCATCGCCCCCAGGCAGGCGAGGAGGGGTCAGCCTCGAGCACCAGACGGGTGTACTCCGCGGACACGCCGACCCTTGTGGACAGGAGAAGCCACGCGGGGTTGTCGGACTCGCGGTCAGAGGCCTCGGCCGGGTCAGCTCCAGACATCCCGTCAGACTCCGCGGCCTCAGGAAGCGAGCAGGAGGAAGCTTCTCGGTCTCACTCGCGCGCTGACGGAGACTTTGGGCTTGGCCAAGGCGGCCGGACAGAGGGAGTCGAGATGCTCAGCGAGCCCCCACCTTCAGACGCCAACGTCGCGAGCAGCGAGCCAGGGGAGGGCGGGCGGCTAGATCCGGCGTTTATCAGGTGGTTCTTGATCCAGAAGGACGAGTGCGGAGAGGACGAGCTGTAAGACAGAACGGGGACGGGGGTGTAAGATAGGAGGCAGATGACAAGCAGGGTTAAGGGGGTCAGGCAAGTGTTGGGAGGGACAGAAGATCTACCGTTACTGGATTGACGATCATCCGCAAGCGTATCGTGAGGTAAATTTCAAGGGCAAGAAGGAGAATACGGACTCCTAGACGATGGTCAGTGCGCATTGATAGTGGAACTTGAACAAATAACTTCAAATCAAGTTTTTCTGTCTGTAGACAAGCAACTGAGAAGATTGTTATCGCACTCAGCAAGAAATGTTTTGATGAGAACCGTTGATACTAAATGACAAGAATACATGTGAATGAATGGGAAGTTAAGGCGTTAAGCGACCTTCGAATGACTAATAGAGTTATTTGGTTTGCTTTTCTGTTATGGGTGATATGATGTTGGTTGGCAAATTTCGTCTTGTCAAGTGTTCCCATTTGAATGCATATCTCGCTTTCTCCTACATGCCAGGTCGTGAGATCGGCATTTGTCTCCTTAAAAAACCATCTTCTCCTCCTTGGACCTGATTGCAAGCATGTTCGATGCAACTGTTGTTTTTGCTTTCTGTGTGTACCCAATCTTCTAAGAATGGCTGAAGACCTTCGAACTTAACGGTATCAGACGATTTTAAACAGATCTTTCCCATGTTCATTTACTCTACATCCTGAATTTCAGAATTGTTGGAAGTCCAAACAGCTACTTTGATGGCGTCGAACGAGCTGATAGTCATCCAATTACAAATTGTCGGAGCTCTCCACCATTACGGTGTCAGCTTCTCCATACCCTGATCCTATATGCACGTAAAGGTGCTCCTTGCACCTTGCATCGGTCGTATGGCGGATTCATCGTTGGATGGAGTACCTAGATTATTGTTATTTGTAATGCAGGATAGCCTGGGGGGATGTTCTCACCTGCTAAGACTTTCGGCGATCTGGGAGACAGCGGGTAGGGATAGTTCAATACATGGGATTGGAGGGAGAGATCTGCTACCGCACTGTATGGCGATACAGTGTCCAGGTACTTGAGAGCCTATGGGAACTATCGTCAAGGGAATCTATGCATGATTATCAAGCTCGTACTTGCTCATATGAAGCTGACTGTAGTAATGACTCGTTCTCTGTGTGCAGCAATCGAACTTGATCTGTAGCTGTACGCAACTGTTGTTGGAGAGATGCAGTTTTCGCATGTAGATCCCGGATCAAATCTCGAGGAATAGTAGCCTTTGGCGGTTTTCTTAATGGATAGTGGTTTCCGCCTTTTTGATCACTTGGAGTCGTGTTTTCGGAGTACTTGCTGACCAATCGCCTCTGGCTGGGAGTAAGTGTGTCATTAGTGTCTCGAGGGCGATCGTGGTCCAAAGGATACGACTTTCCAGCGCTGGGGGATTCAGAAAAGTCTGGACGGTTCGACACAGGAGCCTCCAACCTCGAAGAAAACTCGTTCCACATGCAAGGATCCAACGAACCAGCCTTTTAAATTCCCATGTCCCATCCTCTTGCTTCTTCCAAGCACCTCCTCTCCCTCCCTCTGTCCGCTCCTCCACGTCGCCCCACCATCCTTGTCGGACTCGGGTGTCGGAGTGACCGTTTGACCGTGGCCAACTTTTAGTCAACACAATGTATCTTTTAGTTAATATCTGAAGAACCCGTGGCTTACTACTTGACTAAAACTTGATTCCCACACAAGCAGGCGTGTAAGGGGGCAGCAATTATTGATTAGGTAATTTTGAAGTGTATTTTACACTGCCTTTTCTTTATCGGGCCTGTGCACAATGAGCGAGAAGCGGCCGCTGGACAAGGAGAGGTAAACGACATGGCCATCTCGATCAACAAGGAAGCAAGCAGAAGCCAGCAGACAGCAGACAGCAGACAGCAGACAGCAGACAGCAAGACCACTCAAAGCAAGAAAATCATGGACAATCTTGGAATGTGGGCAGAGAGGTTGAGGAGATAGGGTGAGGGTGAGTGCGGAGATGGCGAATGTACGTGAGAAGAAACACGAAAGGAAATGATCCGGAGTAGAAGTAGCGAACTTGACATCACATAACATGTTTCGTCCTCCACAGCAACAATGGCCCGAACAAGAAGCGGAAGGAAGGGGTAGGTTCTGAGCAGCTCGACGTGAAAGATGGTAGCCAACTGCAGCGATACGTCCAGGTGAATCCTTGTGTGTTCCCTGCAGCTGACCATCCTCCTGCAAGATCCTCGGGACCGACTCGAGCGACTGCTGCCCATCCATCCTCGTCGTCACAGAGGCTTGCAGGATCGTCTTCAATGCCGGCGACGGTTTACAGGCACAGCAAGTAGCGCCGATGCGGCCATGGCTTACCTTCAGCACAGAGGCTCTGTTCCCAGTACCAAGTGCGGCTGAACAAGCTGGAGCACCTGTTCCTCACAGAGCTACATGCTGACACGCTGGGAGGGCTGTTGGGGATGTGAGCATGGCGCTCATGACGATGGGCTCAGCTGACTTGCCAGCTCGCAGGTACCTGACGCTGTCTGACTCGGGAGTGAAGAAACTTTCTGTCCACGGGCCGAGGGGGGTTACGCATTTCCTGAGATCAGGTGGCAGGTGGTGGGGGCTGGGAAGGAGGGAGGGAGGGAGGGAGGGAGGGAGACAGAGACAGAGACAGAGACAGAGAGAGGAGGAGGAGGAGGAGGAATGACCGGGTGAGGATACAGGGAAGGGGTTTTGTGAGAACAGGCCAGAAAGTGAGCTGGTTCCTGTTGAGATCCCGTCGGGCGATGTGCAACCTGTAGTCCTCGATCATGTCTCGATCCTTCCTCTCCCGACAAGTGAGGTTGAGAAGAGCGAGAGGTCAGAAGGGAAGCTAGTGATTGCTCCTCCTTATCCTCTGCCAGCAGGGTCGAGGGTGTGAAGGAAGAGAGTGACGGAGAGGGGGAAGAGGCTGATGGCAAGAAGAAGAGGAACTTTGTCCCCTCCTCTACACTTGCAGTCAGCTACCTGTTGAGGTTCGCAGACGAAGCAGGAAGGATGGATGTCAACAAGGCACTCTCCCTGGGTATCCTCCTCCCCTTCCTCCTCCAGCAGCCTCCCCATCCTGACGTGCCCTAGGTGTACCCAAAGGTCCCCTCCTGGGACAGCTCAAGGCGGGAAAGGTTCGGAGGAGCATTTCGCTGTGTGGAGTGATCGTTGATTCCTGCAGTCTGTGACCTTGACCTGCGGGACGATTGTTGAGCCGCAGGACTGTGTTGAAGACGCCGTAGAGGTAATTGTGCTCTCCTGCTGCCACTTTTTCTCCTCCTCCTCCTCCTCCTCCTCCTCCTCCTCCTCCTCCTCCTCCTCCTCCTCCCCTTCCTCCTCCCCTTCTTCCTTCCTCTTCTCCTTACTCTCGTTTGTCCTCGTCTTGGTCCTCATTGCTGTCATTCTGATCCTTTGCCTTAACGCATGGATTGTTTTAATCGTCGAATCGTTTGTCAGGGCCCTCTGATCGGCATCTGGTTTTGTCCGGACGTCAGCTCCATCACAAAGCTCGCAGAAAGGATGAAAGTCGGCGAAGTACCTCCTCCTCCTCTCAAGAGCCCTCACACTAGGTCTTCCTCTTTACCTTCCTCCTCTCTTTTCACCCGCTCCCTTCTCTCCTCCCTCGCACTTCTGTCCTCGTCCTCCTCCTCACTTTCCGACATTGCCTTGCTCCCGTTCTTCTCCATCTGTGGAATACTGTGACTCCCAAGTCAGCAAACCCAAGAAGAAGAAGCTTGCTCTTGTGATTCACATGTCTTCGAATCATGTATGAGAGTCCGAGCCCGTGATGTCGGTCTGTGAATGGGATGGTGAAGACAAGGAGAGGATGTTTTTCGTTGAGATGACAATCTTTCTGTTGATGACGACTACGAGAAATGATGATGATGATGATGATGATGATGATGATGATGATGATGATGATGATGATGATGATAAGTAGGGGGAGCAGGAGGAATATGAAGATAATGAGGGAAAGAGTGACGAAGAAGCGGAGGGTAACAAATTGCCAGATCTTGTTACACGAGACCTACAAACAGCTTGTTGAAGAATTCTGTGAGAACGATGCAAAGCACGTGATTCTCAACAGGTCAGCACAACTACGACTTTGGACCCAATCTGATATGAAATGTCTGAGAAGTTGTGTCGGAGAAGACAACCCTGTCTTTCCCAGCCACACACAGATTATCTGTCAGCTCAACAAGGTTTCTCCAGTTTTCTTTCCTATTCCAAAAGGTGTTCTTGTTGTGATTGTGAGGTTGGATGTGCTCATGTGATTTCGTCAGACAGTGAGAAGAAGGTCGAGCAGAGAATGCAAGCTCTGGATCAGATCAAGAGATGTGATTGGAGTACCAGTGATGTCAACAAAAATCTCTGGCCAGCTTCCATCATGCTCAAGTTTGGCATCAAACCGGGTGAGGAGAGGGCAGTGACAAAAACTAGAAGAGAAATGTTGTTATGAGCCAGTGATGAGTTGTTTTGTGAAACAGCAAAGTACTCCGGGTTGTATCACTATGATCCATCAGTCCAACTCAAGAGCGTGTCCACTGAGATTGATGATGAAATAATTTGCAAACAAACAACAGCTGCCACAAACATTCCTCCGTCACTGCAATCAATATCAAGGTCGAGCTGTCAGCCACCAGTCATTGTGTAATGACACAAATGCAGGCAATCTGCAGAAGTTTTGATCCTTGGGACCGCTGCTTCACTCCCGGTGATGTTGATCCTTCGTCAGAAACAGGGTCTTGACCAATGGTACACGTAGGGGAAGTACAGAAACGTTAGCGCGATCTTTGTAGATCTGTTCGACAGGTTACTTTAGTCACGCTACCCCCTCCCCCCTCCCCCATCCATTCCCCCCACCCTCTACCTGCTTTTCCCCTTCTCGTCCTCATCTCTCCCATCCTGCTGTGCTACCCTTGCCGCTGTAATTGTATTCTCGAAGATGCTTTTCTCATTTCATCACTTTCAGGGGGGGGATTTTGCTTGACTGCGGAGAAGGGACCTTGGGACAACTGGCTAGATTGTGAGAAGTTCTGTTTGTGAATCATTCTAGTTTGAACTCATCTGCACATCTTAATGAAGATGATGACGATGACAATGATGATGACGATGATTTCCTGATGATTTGCTGATGTTTTGTTTGAATGCTCCCTACCTTCGAATTCTCAACAAATTCCTAAAATCCTACCTGCATGCGTGTGTCTCGATCTTCATGTTTGACTTGTCGTCATGTTTGACTTGTCTTGACAGTTATGGAGATGAGGAGCTGCGGGAAATAATCGCAAAGACGAAATGCGTTTGGATCAGCCACATGCATGCCGACCATCATCTTGGTGAGCTGCTTTAACTTCAAATGTGTCAACTTCAAATGTGCTGCTTTAACTTCAAATGTGTCAACTTCAAATGTGCTGCTTTAACTTCAAATGTGTTAACCTCGAATGGCCTGTGTCAACTTGAGACGTTTTTGACCTGCTGCAACTCAATTCTGATCATCATCATCATCATCATCATCATCATCATCATCATCATCATCATCATCATCATCATCATCATCATCATCATCATCATCATCATCATCATCATCATCATCGGTGTCGTCGTAGTCGTCGTCGTTCTTACACATCATGATCAACCCCCACAAGATCAATGCAACATACATATCAACATTGCTTCTTAAAGTTGTGTCAGGACTTCTTCGCATTTTGAGCCATCACAAGAAATTATCACAAGGTTTTCCCTTTCATGACATGTTCTCGTACATCTCACAACCAGTAGATTGCAAACCCATCACAGTCATCGGACCCCCAGCACTCCGCAAGTGGCTGAGGTGACTTCGTGAAAACATGGCAAGAACACTGAAGGAAATTGTTGGCCAGATCCTACCAGAAGATCGAAGACATTGAATTTGATTTCATCTTCAATGCTGACATCCGTCATTCTCTCATCGTACTTCCATCTACTCTCACATGTTTACATTTACAAGTCGTTGCAGTGGTCAGAAAATCATCGACTTGCTCCTCTTGCTGCTACGGTGAGGTCTTCTCTTCAAAGTTGTTTCTGGTTGCCAACTCCGGCATCCTCCCCGCTGCATCCCTCCTCCTCCTCCTCCTCCTCCTCCTCCTCCTCCTCCTCCCCATCCCCTTCCCTCTCCTCTCCTACCTCCCCCTCCTTCTTCGTCCTCCTCCTGGTACTCGTACTCCTTTTCCTCTTCGTCCCCTTCCTCCACCTATCCCTCACTGTCTTCCTGCCTTCACAGTTGGGAGTTCGCATTTCATCCGTTCAAGTCAACCACTCGTGCAGGTCCTCCTCCTCTGTTCCTCTTCCGACATCCTTCCCCCTCGTTCCCCCTTCCTCTCTTCCCCCCTCCTTTCCACCCTCTCTCCCTCTCTCCCTCTCCCTCCCTGTCTACCTCCCTTCATCCCCGTCTTCCTTTCTTCCCCTCTCCTCCCCACCCTCCCTCTTCCACTCTCTCCTCCACCTTTTCTCGCTCCCTCTGACTATTTCTTGCCTTCAGAGATGCATGTGGTGTCGTTCTAGAAAGTACAACACAACCTTCATGGAAGATTGTAACCCCGACACTGACTGTCTTTTCCAACTTCGTTGATGTTGTTTGACAGGTTTACAGCGGAGATACTAGACCTTGCAAGGAGCTTGTGAGCGCAGGTGAAATGTTCTTCGATCTCAACGGGGCTGACAAACTCTTCAACAGGATGCGATGCTACTCTACTGATTCACGAGGCTACACATGAGAACAAGCTTCAAGACGACGCCAGGTCATGCCCGCCCACTGTTGACTTACTCCCGACCATGTTTAAAGTTGTCCATGATATGTTTGTTTTCTTCCTTGCACCTTTGAACATGTCCCTGATATGTTTGAATTGGTTCCTTGCATCTTTGAGCCTGTCCCTGACATGCTCGAAAGGTTCAAGAAGCATTCAACGACGCAGGAAGCTCTGAATGTTGGACAACATCACAACCCCCTCCCTGCAGTCTTCCTGCTCCTCTTCTTCTGCCCTTCTTCCTCCTTCCTTCACCCCCTTGTCCCTCTCCTTCACCCTCTCACTGTCCCGTCTCTTGCTACAGTCAGCTACTTCCATCCCCACTCTCTTAATCTCTCACTCTTTTCTCTTGTCACTCCTCTCTACAAACATCTCATGTATTCATGCAGCCTCTGACTTTCATACAGATTGCAAAAGACATGAATGCTTTTCGCACCATTCTCACGCATTTTTCCCAGAGATACCCTAAGGTTCCTCTCCTAACAGAGGTGTTTCTCATTCAACTTCCAATCCTCCTCCTCCTCCTCCTCCTGCCCTCTTCTCTCGCCTTTACTTTCTCAATCTTCTGCTGCTCCTGATCTCCTTCCAGTTCTCCTCCTCATCTAACGCTGTCGCCGCGTTCGACCTCATGCGTGTAAACCTTGCGGACCTTCCCATGCTTCCCTCCATCCTCGACCCAGTCTACCGCCTGAGTTTGAGGTACACTTCCTCCTCCTCCTCCTCCTCCTCATCATCATCATCATCATCATCATCATCATCGCCGTCATCGTCATCGTCATCGTCATCGTCATCTTCATCATCATCACCATCTTCATCATCATCACTCTCCCCCCCATTCTCCTCCTCCTCGCTCTCTCTCCTCGCTCCTCTCTTTCCACCCTCTTTCTCCCTCCTCCCTCCTTGTGCTCTTTCCCATTCTTCTTTCTCTCTTGATCTCTTGATCTCCTCTGGCTGTTCGTCATTGCCTCGGCTCGTCTCATCCCAACTTCTTCCATCCTGCCGCCCCTCTCTCTTCTCACCAAGTTGTAGGGAAAGATGGAACGAGGACGCAGAGGAAACATAAAGCAAGACAATGAGGAGAGTGCTCTATCGGTTTTCATCGTCGTTGAAATTCTCTGCTCCTCATCCGATTCACTTCCTCTTCTTCTCCTCCTCGCCCTCGCGCGCAGCAGCCAACCAGAACATCATGAGCAAGTAAATATTCACACTGACAGGCAGGCCGTCACTCGTCGCCCCCCTCCCTCTCCCCGCCTTCTCCTCAGATACCTCGACAGGAACGCGAGGTGAACTAGGCCGAAGACAAGACTGCCGAGGACCGAGCAGAGGGCTGCGAGTGAGGATGAGGACGAGAAAAGCAAGATGAGGGGAAAGAGAGGTTGGCGGCAAGGAGAAGGGAAGGACAGCAGGAGCAGGAGAACGAGCACGAGCACGAGGATGGAAGGGAAAAGAGATCAAAGGGGAGGTGCTCGAGGTTTTCGATCGCACCAGGTGTCGACAGAGGAGCAAGAAGTAGAGGAAGAGCTCCAGTGAGGACCATGAGAAGGAAGAAGAAAATCTCCTGCGAGTTGATCCATAAGAGCAAGTTCCCACCTGAACCCTCCTCCCCCTCCCACCTGCTCTCTACACTCCTCCTTCCCTCCCTCCC
>NW_005434604.1:273501-282177 GCF_000315625.1 Guillardia theta CCMP2712 | reverse complement strand
CCCTCCCTCCCTCCCTCCCTCCCTCCCTCCCTCCCTCCCTCCCTCCCTCCCTCCCTCCCTCCCTCCCTCCCTCCCTCCCTCCCTCCCTCCCTCCCTCCCTCTTCCTCCCCTCTCTCCCCTCTTCTTCTCCTCTGACCTTCCTGGAGGCTTCTGACCGCCTCACCCTTCCAAGGAAGCTCAAAGAGAGGGCAAGCGCTAACATCATCAGCTCTTTGCGTCCCCACAGCAGGCGAGGCAAACCTGCGATGATCGTCGGGAGGACGTACAACATCTCCTCCCGCCAGCTCCACTCCAGCAGGGACAAGTTTGCGGCAATAGTCCCCAGCAGCACATTCAGCAAGGTGACGGCAGTCAAGGATCCCTGGAGCTGTGGAAGAGGAGCAATGGCGAGCAAGGCGTTGGTTGACGCCATGCCAGTAGCTGTCACGTCACAGGCCAGCCAGAGGCGCCATGCTGGAGAGATCGGCTCGAAGAAGGAGTGGACCTGCGGGGGCAGGGTGAGGCAGGACCGGCGCGACTTGGTTGCTTACCAAGACCGAGGATGCGTTCATGGCTGCAAACCAGAGGAAGGAGAACATCCAGCTCCAAGAGAGACACCACGTGCTAGTCTGTGCTACCAACTCCCTCCTCCTCCTACTCCCATGAAACCAGTGGAGCGCACCAACAATCCCAACCAGGATCCCGGAAAGCTGGATGAGGATCAGGGTCGGGTTCCTCAAGTAGAGTCTTCGCTCCTCTGGAAGCTCAACCTCCCAGCGGATCTCCGGGCACTGCCGGACGGTCCATGGAGGAAACAGCCTGTCGATGACGGAGATACCGAGCAGATAGGGGACTTGGTGGGAGAGGAAGGAGTAGGTGGAGGGGAATATAAGCTTGAGCATATCTAGAGAGGAGAAGTCCCTGTGATGAAGGTCATCGCACATGTCAGACACGTTCCACATCGTAGTCCTCGTCTCCTCCCGTCTGGACTGTGGGGGAGGGACTTGAGGGGTTTGGATGGCAGCGTCAAGCGCTCAGGTCAGCATGACGAGCAAGGAGGGGAGAGACGGAGACGCGGGTTGATGAGACCTGATGAGACCAGCCTCCTGTCGGGGGAAATAAAAAAAACTAAAACAAATTCAAAAAAACATCTGTGTAAAAGTGAAAGATACCAAAAAAAAAAGTCAAGAGGGGTTCCGGACCGGAAATAGATCGCCATGGCGATCACCAACGCGGCGATCGATCCTCCTGCCTATGGCGCCGTAGCGCCGAACATGGTGAGGGAAACAAGACAAGAACCCTCTGCTCCTGATGTTGCCGCATGACTCGTGCCTGCTGATGTTCCAGAGCGTAAGAGGGACGAGCGCGTCGGAGGAGACGAGAAGGCAAGGCCCTTTCCTACATCATGCCGAGAGAGTGAAGGAGTAGGCGCAGGTCAAGGAACACCGTCGCTGCTGTTGTTGCCTGCACAGTTCTACTAGGTAAATCCTTTGACTGTCTTCGAGTCTCCAACGTTGATGGTTGCCGCCTTCAAGCCATCATCATCAGTGGACATCGCGGGAGCTCGCAGCAGGTAGCTCAACCCATCATTGTCTTCGATCGTTTGAATCTTGATTGGCAGCTTTCGCAGACTGCGATCGCAAACGCTCCGAGCAAGCATCAAACGCTCCAAGAGGAAGCTGCCCCTGCCCCTGCCCCCGCACCTGCCGCTCCTGCCGTAGCACCAGCTGACGGCGGCTCTGCAGAAGCGACCGACAAGCCATGTGATATCAGCCACAGATTCTTTGTTTGAACACTTCTTACGGTTGTCTCGGCAGCGGGTGGAACTGGAGCAACCTTCATCGACTCTGTTGAGAAGGTGACACCTGAGTCGTTGGAGTTTCTTGTTTTGTGAGCTCCCTGGTGATATAGGCGATCAATGAGAAACCGACCGAACAGAACAGCCACTACATCCCTGGGCACACGGACAAGGTAACGTGACCTCGACTCGATGTCGTAGTCCCCCGTGAAATTTCAGAGCTGACTCTGATTCCTCCGCAGGTCACCCATCTCATGGTGATTCTCTTCCTCCTGCTCATTACCGTGACCATCTACTACAGCTATCGCTCACAGGTCAGTTTGAAATGCTTCGGCCATGAGCGAGCTGACGTTGATTCTTCCGCATCAGAAATATTTGCGTGAGAACCCCAGACACGATTTGACCCCGGGATTCGAGTCCCGTGCCTGAGCATGAGAAGGGTGTGATCACCATGTGTAACAACAACAACAACAACAACAACAACAACAAATTCACTTTCACTCCCTAGATGCCTTGAACAACACATGCAACTGTTGATAGTCAAGTTGTTGCTAGGGTCTTAAAGGGCCATATGGGCTCGGCATCCAACTTTCTTCAGATCCTCGTACGTTCCAAAGACCTCGTTTTGAGGGCAGCACGACCACCTGCGCTCCATGTCAGCCCCTATGCTGCCGATTCCTCGTCTTGCCTTCTTCTCAGCTTCACCCAGTTGGTCAGCTCTGCTCCTGCATGCCAGAGATATCCCTCCACATGAACCTGGTTGAGGATGAGGCAGGAAAGCGACGAGATTCTGGAGGACCTGGGCCACGCTGTTGGGGTTGAACATACACTTGCAGCTCCCAACGTTGTTGTCCTGTCAAGAGTGAGGAAGGAGGGAGGGGGAGGATAAGTGCAGACACCTGCACGATGAACTCTTGGGAACAATTCGCGCACATGGCCTTCTCGATGGAGGCAG
Organism: Guillardia theta CCMP2712; assembly: GCF_000315625.1. Lineage (NCBI taxonomy): Eukaryota > Cryptophyceae > Pyrenomonadales > Geminigeraceae > Guillardia > Guillardia theta. The sequence continues at coordinate 279,445 of NW_005434604.1, read as the reverse complement.
CCTTCTCGATCGCAAGCTTCATGTCCTCGTTTCTCTTGCGTTCTTGAGGAGAATTACACAAGTCAAGGACAAGCAGCAGGAAAGAGGGGAGCGAGAGGAGAGGGATGGAACGGGAGAGGACTTCACCCATGTCGAGCGCTTCGATACGAGCGAGCGCAAGCTTCGCTTTCTCTCGCTCCTCTGAGGCATCAGAGAAGCATCAGCCGCTACCCTCTGCAGTTTTGTTGAGCTACCGGCAAGTGCCCGGTATTTCTCCTGTTGCATCCTCTCACGCTCCGTCGAGATGGTTCTGTTGACATGTGAGGCTCTTGAGACGTTCGGGGAACAATGACTTCTTCAACTCTTGCTGTAGTTTTTCTCGCTCTTGCATGATTGCTGGCACGCCCATGTCACTTGGTCTTTATGTGAAAGGAGCAGGATAAACAAAGAACGAAAGGAGAGGAGGAGAAACGGAACAAGGAAGAGGAGGACGAGAAGGACTAGGGTCATGAGTGGGACTAGGACGATGAGATAAAGATTACCTTTCTCCCTCTGAGAATCTGCCTTGGAAAGAGCCTCGTTGACAGCCTCCTGTCAAGTTGGCTGTCACGATCCCTCAGGCGTTTGACATCTCGACCTGAACTTGTAACTCGTGCACTCGGCGCAACTGATCGTTGAAGTAAGTAGCGGAACGAGGATGGGAGGGAAAGACGACTTCGTCGATCGCCTCCTGCTGCTCTTGCAGAGCTCTTTGCCGGAGTATCTGTAGTTCATCTCAGACGGCAAGAAAAGTCTCCGACGGAACTGACGGTCAAGGCCTCGAGCTTCTCCTCCTCTGCTCGCTTCATCCATGCATCAGTACCAAACAGGCTCAAAGACAGGTCCTTACCTGACGAGCGGCACTCAACGCTTCCAGCAATTCCTGCGAGGATCCAGTCAGCGAGCCTGCTACGATCCGTCATTTGCACCTGTTCTGCCGTCACACGGGCGACCTCCAGAGCTTCTTGGTGGTCTTGATCTACATGTCTCGCTGACTGACAGTAACCAAGAGTCTCACAGAAAACCTGCTTGACTCGCAAGGTCTGCCAGGGCAGCTTCTTTATCTCGCTCGCCCTCCTATAGACACCAGGTAAACCTCAGGCATCCTTGTTCCTTGTGACTTACTGCGCGCAGGCTGCTGAGCTGATCTGCCGTCTCCCTGTGCCACTTTGCACGTGCTATACAACACTTTCATCTGGCAAAATCTACAACAATAGTGCTCAACCCTCATCAAGAGAGGCTTGCGAGGCTGCCGCTGCCTTGTTCAGTGCTTCCTCCATCTTGTAACCAAGCGAGTCAATTTGTACTTGCGAGATCAAGAGAGAGCGCGAGGCTCCACCTCTTTCTTGTGTTGCTCGTGCTCCCTCGCCCGTTGATCTTTGAGGCATCAAGACAAAAACTTTTCCAAGGAGTGAGCAGACCTGAGAGCTGACCAAGATCTTCTTCCAGCCTTGTCAAACCTCGTGAGTCCTGCAACATGCAGGTTTGCAACGGGGCTGCAAGTCTGACCTCGAGATCGTCTTCAACAACTCGCCTCTCTCCTTCAGCATCGCCTGCGAGTCTTTTCTGAACGCAAGTTTGGATCTTTCAAGGGACCTGCAGCAGCATGTTCATCTCGTTCCAAGTGGTCGTAGAAAGTTCCAGCTGTGGAGCAGGAAAGAAGGAAACAACAGCATGTCAACCAACAACACAACGTTGCGATGAAATTTCTCTCACGGATCTGGAGAACTCGTCGATTGCCTTGACCACTCTTGGTCCGAGCAGATCATTGACTGCAGGCTTGCTTGCTGCTTTCTTGTCCTCTCCTCCTTTCTCCTCGTAGTAGACCTCTGGGTCCACTGCGCCTCCTACGATGCCCTGGAGGATCAGTCCGTCCTCTGCCCTCATCTTCCTCCCGCCGCTCTCCTCCTGCATCTCCTCTTCCTCGTCTCGCGGAGAGTGATTCAAAGAGTCTGCCCCCCCCTTGTCAGCTGCGATCTTTGCCTCTCGTCACTCCCAGAAACGTGGAGAAGAATGCGGAACCTCGATTCCATGGACCCTCCTGATGACTGACGACAAAGATGAGGAGGAAGCGAGTACAAGGACAAGGTTCAAGGCTACCGGAAGAAGATCCTCGTGACGGGGGGCGAGCTGGCGGCGCGGCAACGAAGTTTCCTTCTGAACAAGCATCAACTTCCTTGTAGCATTTTCATGGAATATCTGCCTGAAGATCTCGGCCTCAGGGAGGATCGAGATGTGGGTCGCGGGGCTTCTGGTAGAAGGTGAGCTAGAGCCTATGATGCAGCTGCCTTGTTCTCACCCTGGCTCATTCTGAGTAGCCCTTCACTTGTCAGAGGCTCATTGGTTCAGATCCGATGGCATCTAGATAAAATGGTGGAGATGCCTGCAAAGCAGGATCAAAGAGAGATTGTCTGTACCATCTCATCGCAGCACTACGGTAACACGTCTGCTCCTGGCTGAATGGCTCAAAGTTGTCGGCGGTCGCATGAGTGGATGCCATACAGCATGCACTGCGAGCAGACCGTACTGATCTCTCCCCTTCCCTTCCCTCATTGCCCGCCAACTGCCCGATGCAATTGTTGTCAACATGACCCCAACCACCCCTGCTCGTGACCTGAGATGACCCCACCCTCCGTACAACAAGGCCACAGCGCGGCGGTGGCGAGTCCGGGGCCCGGCCCCGGTCGGGCTTCGGCTATGTGGCAACTGAGTCAGAACAATAAAAGAATCAATAAACATTCAATAAAATATTGTTGCCGAGATCCCCAGCTGGCTTTTGGGAGGAAGTGTGATGTAATGGAGCCGCTTGCGAAGGGGAAGAATGCGTGCTGTGACGTTCATGCTGATACCAATGCTTGCGACGTTGCCATGTCTGTCGGGATTGAATGGCATAGCAAGTGAAACATCATGTACAACAAATCAAACTTGCAGTCTTCGTTCCTGCAGCTTGGCTAGTAAAGAGTACGAGTTTCAAGTTGCTGCCTGCACGATATTCCGCGATGAGGATCGTTTTCTCTCAGAATGGTTGTCATTTCATCTCTGTACAGGCATCGAGCATTTCTTCTTGTTTTTCGACAGGCCCAGCGACTTCTGCTTCCAAGAGATCTTGCAGCCGTACGTTGCCAGCGGCCTTGTTACAGTGGCTCAAGCAGTCAACGTGAGGGATCCTCAAATTCCGACGTACAATCTCTGCGTAGAGCGATACTCTAGGAGAGCAAGGTAAGATCAAGACCTCGCAAGCGTCTCTTGAGGCGGCTGATCCTCTCGTTCTCAGGTGGTTGGCCTTCATAGACGTCGACGAGTTCCTCTTCCCTTCCAACTCCTCTCAGACTCTCCCTGAGGTGCTCGAGAGGTTTGTAGACTATGGCGGCGTCGTGGTGCCATGGACGCTGTTCGGCTCGTCAGGACACATCCGTCCGCCACAGGGGCTTGTGATTGAGAGCTACACGCAGCGGAGAGCGAAGGCTGAGTGCAACGGAGACACATGCGCGTTCAAGGTGATCGCTCAAGGAGAGAGGATCTCAGCGTGCGCCGTTCACAACCATTACTACAAGGATGGATACTTTGCGGTGAACGAGCAAGGAGTGCGCATGCATGACGACTCTTCTCTCCTGCCGACAGAGAGCGAGGATGGAGACTTCACCAGCAACCTGTTGCGGTTGCACCATTACAAGACGAAATCCCTGGCGGATGCCATGTGGAAGCACTTGAACAAGGACGGAGTCAACGCCCAGCACAGCGAGAGCTTGAACCCGAAGACGAGGAGTGGGATAGAGCGATGGTTCCAGAGCTCGGACTACAACGAGGTGCACGACGAGTCCGCTCTAGCTTGGCTGCCTTGTGTGCGGCGAACCATGAGCCGTATGAGGATGCAGATGTCGACAGAAGGGCAGAAGTGCGAGCACAAGGTGAGAGCAGAGGATGCGCTAGAGACAGCTGAGAAGAAAGAGCCGGCGGGAAGCAGCAGCCCCGAGGTCTCGTCGGAAGCTGGCGGGTCGTTCACCCTTGTGTCCGCCTACTACCCGGTGAAGGCTGGGAGGGGGAGGGGAAGGAGGAGTGACGTGGGATGACGGCATGACTGTCAGGTGCCATCGAAACGAGCAGCGGAGGTCTACGAGCAGTGGATGATGAACTTCTTCGAGTACGTCGAGAGCCCCATCGGTCTGGAGCTGGGCTTGTGGTGGAGTCAGCTGAAGTCTGTGCTGCAGTGGTATTCACGAACGCGATGGGATGGAGACTGCTGGAGAAGCTGAGGCTACAGAGAGAGAGTGAGGGTGCGAGGGACATCTGAGATGACGATGACGATGCTGTTTGCAGACGTCAAGGTGCTTATGTTAGAGATGCAAGATTTCTTCGTGTACAAGTGGAAGGATGACTTCGTCCAACACTATGAGATGGACGACGAGAAGGTCAAGTCTTGTCTGTGAAATGCTTCCTTTTCTCCGCTCTCGCGCGTGGTTGATGGTGGCGTTCGGGCGATCTCTAGTGCACCATGCTGTGTCATCATCTCTGACGTGTCTGACTCACTGCTGCAGTATCACTCACCTGAGCTGTATATGGTTTGGAACGAGAAGACGTCTTTCCTTCTGCGCGTCATCGAGATGAACCCCTTCAAGTCTTCTCGCCTCGTTTCTGTGCTACCCGTGACGGCAGCGGCAGCTCCGACACCTTTCTCTGGGTGGATGCGGGGATCTTCCGGAAGAGAGAGGAGATGGAGATGTACAGAAGGTGGCCGAGCGGCCGAGGGCTGTCGAAGATACCGCAGGACAAGGTGAGAGAGGCAGGAGGAGGGAGGAGGGAGGAGGGGGGAGGTAGAGAGAGGAAGGAGCATGAAGGGAAGGAGGAAGACGATAGTGAGGCAGGAGGGGGAGGATGGTGAGGAAGGAGTGGAGAGCTGATGGTGCTGTTGCTTGCAGATTGTGCTGTTGCAGATCGAGCCATTTGGTGTGAAAGAAGATCTGTGGACGGATCCTCTTGGTCCGATATTCACCTACGAAGTCAGGTAGCTGAGGGAGGCGGAGATGCATCTTGTATGTAGGATTGTATGCAGTAGGATCGCAAGCACAGAGGAGGATGGAGATACAACAATTACGATGATACTCTTTGATCCATCTACAGGGTTGGGGCAGGTATCTTTGGAGGGAGGAAAGAGGCGATCAAAGTAAGAATTGCTTTGCATTTCCCCTTTTTCACCCGGTGAGACAGGAGTGGAGCGACATCTTTTATGAGACTTTGGAAATTTACATACTACGAGGGCGATTTGCTGGGAAGGAACAGAACATGTTTGCAACAGTGAGTGCGCTACTCCTCTCAACCCTTCCTTCGTAAGATGATGCACATGCAGGTTTGTCTCTTCAATCCTGACATCTGTAATCTTGTCTCGCCTCCGCCTACTCATCATGATCGTTGGATGTATCTGAAGGAGTACCTGAGAGACTGAGTGCAATCTTGCGTGCTGTAGTTTATGTTATTGATTTGCTTGTAATGTAGTTTCCTCTTTCACTTAGAAACAAGCAGCAGCTCTCACTCCTCAACATCATTGCAACATCCACAAACGAAGATTGAATCAGCACAAAGAGAACCATCTTAATTCATCGTAACCCTTTCATACACTGCTCTGTTCAAAATGAAAGAATTCTATTTCGATGAACCCTCAAGTCAAGGCGGTTCAGCTCTAGTTAGCACGTTATCGATATGTCGATATACAGAACCTTTCATCGTTACCCCTAGTGAACTTTCAAAGACTTTGAGAGCGTATTATACCTGGAGCGGCTTACAACTTGTGTGCTTGCACAAGTAGGAAGAGGCATCACTATGCTCTGGCTCCCTGCCCCCTTTCCAGCATTCCTCTGCCTCTCTCTTCTCTCCGTCCTTCTCCCTGACTGGTCTTTGCTTGAATTATCCTCCCTCCTCCCTCCACCCTCCA